>NC_057811.1:78326151-78626151 GCF_018294505.1 Triticum aestivum | reverse complement strand
GAGAGCCTCAACCTTGTTTGTAAAGGTCCGGTCGCCGCCTCCAAGGGCACCAATAGTGGAATCACGGCATCTCGCATTGTGTGAGGGCGTGAGGAGAATACGGTGGCCCTAGTGGCTTCTTGGGGAGCATTGTGCCTCCACACTACTCCAACGGAGATGTACTTCCCCTCAAAAGGAAGGAACTTCGGTAACGCATCCTCGTCTTCACCGGCTCCACTCTTGGTTATCTCGTGCCTTTACTTGTGCAAGCTTATTTGTGTTGTATCCCTTGGTTGCTTGTGTACTTATTATTGTTGCATCATATAGGTTGCTCACCTAGTTGCATATCTAGACAACCTACTTTGATGCAAAGTTTAAATTGGTAAAGAAAAGCTAAAAAATTTAGTTGCCTATTCACCCCCCCTCCAGTCAACTATATCGATCCTTTCACCGCCCCGCCACCGTGACCCCATCAGGCGCGCGTGAAGTGAAGGTCAACCAGACGACCTTGGGTATCTTGCTGGGGTTGGTCGACCAGGGCCAAAGGCTGATGTGGCGCGTGTCCGTCATGGTGACCGAGCGCGCATCCATCTGATCCAGAGCGCAGGTCCGCCCGATGACGCGCTCGACGATGGAAGGCGTCCAGACGTAGGCCGGGACCCCGTCCAGGTGAAGACGGGCGCGAAACGACATTGCCGCGCCGAGTGCGTGCGCAAGGGGGCGCCATGGCCTGATAAAGATGTGGGTGCCGTCATCCATCTTGAGTCTGCCTTTGTCAAGGGCAGCGGAGCACATCTCCTTGCGCTCAAATTTGAGAAGGAATTCCTCCGGGTAGTGGCTGTTGACGACCACGTCGTGGCGGCGGAGGCGAAGGCGTTCGCGCAGGAGCCGCTCCACCACAGCAGGGGTGAGCCGGCGCGGCGCATCGGTGGCCCAAGCGATGGCCGCCGTCTGCTACCAGGACCTTCTGTCGCGGTCGATGTCGAAAGTGGCGGCGATGATGCAGGTGTCCTCGTCTGGCCTGGACTCCGGTGCTCCGAGGCCGTGCTGAGCCATGGTGATAGAGGAAGACACGGGGTCGCGGCGAGCGGGGGCGACGACCTCAGCCCAGGAGCGACCGTCTCCCGGTCTGCTTGACGGATATTCATACATCGTGAATATGTTCAAAATTGGACCCCTGCATTTACGATAGAAAAAACTCAAGAAACTTCTCAAAAAAGATTGAAACCTGATGTTTAAGAAAATGTTTGGGATCCTACAAAATGTGAAAAGAAGGAAATATTCTAGGGTAGTTGTAAAAGCAAAATTTCTATGGAAATCTTGTAAAAATCCTGCGTTCCAAATGTCTCCTTAAAGGTCAAGTGGTCAACAACATGCAATGGGAACAAAAATCCACATCAATTCATGCATCAAATGTATTAATTATATTATGATACTTACATTAATACCAATAGACATTGTGTAATTGTACAACAATCATATGCATTTTTTGCATTGGAAGAAAATAATAATCATAATCTCCAATTGTCATGACCACATTTTGCTGCATCACCAACATACACTATCACTCTCATTTTCATGAAATCGTGAACAATTTTTGAAAATCATGAACATTTTTTTAAACTCATAAACATACCTCAAGTCGTGAACATTTTTCAAATCCATGAACATTTCTACAGATTTTTGAACTCTAAAATGATGAACATTTCTTGAATTCATGAACATTTTATAGTATTTCCAAACATTTTTTTAGAATTGTGAACATTTTTAATACAATTTTCATGAATAGGCGAACATTTCTAGAATCGATGAACATTTTCTTGGAAATTGGTGGAACAAATTTTCAAATTCACGAACATTGTTCTGTTTAACGAACATTTTTAGCAATGCATGGAAATTTTTGAATCAGCGAACATTTCATGAATTAATAAACTATTTTGCATGTCGCAAACAGTTTTTTAATTTTTAGGATATTTTTCAGTTCATGAACATTTTTTGAATTGGCGAAATTTTGTTCCAGTTGATGAATGTTTTTTAATACGCAAACTTGTTAAAAATCATGCTCATTTTTTTATTTTCTGAAAATTTATTTTCAAAATTTTGAACTTTTTTGAATGTACGAATATTTTTTAATAATTGTGAAAAGTTTTTGAATATGTGAACATTTTTCAAAATTCTCATTTGCTTAATTTCCGGAACTTTTTTTAAGTCCCAAATTATTGGAAGTAGAAAAAAGATGGAAAAGGAAAACTAAAACTAAAACGTGAACTATAAAAAAGGCCGCCCGAACATGGGCCGGCCCAAAGAGGCGTCCTGCATCTTCTCCCAGCGCGGAGAGCGCAGTGTAAGAGGTCCTTACTGGATGGGCCGGCCCAGGCGGGTATTCTCCTGTGTCAAACGTTTTTTTATCACTTGTAGGTGGCATTGGTGGGTAATATTTTGCAACTTTGAGGCAATTTACATGACGTACCGCCAGAAGTAATAGCCCCTTTATTATTATTTTTCGCAAAAAAAGAAACGTTATCTACACATTAAATTGGACTACACGTTAATTTCAAAAAAACAGGGGGACTTTTTTGCAAAAAGGACAGCGACGTACGACCAGAAGCGATCGGTGGTTTATTAGTAGGCAAAGATTATTATTATTATTATTAATTATATATATATATTATAGGTATAGATATTATTAAGCCAAATACGCCTTAAAATAGCCAAATACTTATACTCATACAAATCTGTGTGAAAATATACTAGAAACAATTCCCACATCAATCCACGGTTTGGTTATTAACATTATAGAAAAAAACTCGTGCATTGCAACAGGAGGAGAAAATACCGCACGGCCCTAACTAAATGACCATGACTCAAGATCCCAATAGATCTTCCCAAGGTCTCTCTCTCTCTCGGCTTAAGATGAGAAATCTGTTTTTTTTCGACGAAGCTTTGCCGGGGCGTGCATGCATGGTTATCGATGGTTTCTTTCATCTTCAATTTGGCTTTGCTGAGGTTTTCATTTGCAATCCGGGTTGGTGTCGGTATGAAATAGATGGATCATGCACTATTGATTAAGGTTGTACCCTAAATAGTATTTGTTTTTAAAATAACAGGTAAAATAACATCATGTTTATATTCTACAGATTTTTCTAATCAAATTTCATATATAACATGTTTAAATTGGAGTTACCGTTTAAAAGATATATGTATTTTTTTAAAGTACTATTTGTTGTAGATGGACTGCGGGTTAATTACAAAAAGGCAGGGTTTTTTCGTATTAAACGGAAAAAACACAACGTTTTCTCTCAGTTAATGGTGGAGTACATGTTATTTATCAAAAAAGGAGGGGGTTTCATGTAAAACTATAAAAAAATGTTCTTTTTCTCACTTAAAGGTGAATGGCAGGTTAATATCCAGAAAAGAGAGGTAATTTTCTTTAAAAATGCGTGACGGACAGTTAAAATCACTAATCCCTTTATAGTAGGTATAGATTAACCGACACATCTATTAGACTAATATAAAAAGACCCAAAGGGACAGGTTCAATTAATCTCGGCCATCAAACCATGTCAACCCAACGACTTAGATTGCTCCAATGTCGAGCACTCAACATGTTTAGCATCCAATTAATATCATACTAAATATGAATATTTGTGCTAATCACATAAGTAACATATATCCTGCCTAAATGCTAAAAAAACATATATCCTGCCTAATATGAACATGCAATTTACACGCAATTGATATCCTTCCTAATATAAACGAGGTATTAATTTTCTCGCTAATATTAACGTGCATTGCTACTATTGTGCAAGTTATAGCTACAGTTCTGAGGATATACGCAAGCAAGAGCGGAAAATCATGGTCTTCAGAAGACATACTAGGGGCAATGGAATCCACTCCTTTACCTGCTCCTTTTCCAGCATAGTCAAATTGTCTTTCATAGTAATCCATACCATCATATAATGCATGCGAGCAAAAACAGTTTGGAATAAGAGTATTACCATAAGCTAGTAACCAAGTGAGTTAACCTACCGAACATTGCCAAGACAGGAATTTTGTTGGATTATATTATTTGAAAATTTTATAGTTGAACATGTCACTTGCAGCAAATTAACATCTCACCATCGACATCAATATTGTCTCACTAGTAGAAAACAGGGCACTTGTCCCGATTCCAGAGGGTCTTTAGTCTCGGTTCTACAACCGGGACAAAACGATCGGGACTAAAGCCCCTCACTTTTAGTCCCAGTTGGCTTACAAACTGGGACTAAAGGAGCTCCACGTGGCCGCTGTGGGGCGCCCAGGCAGGAGGACCTTTAGTCCCGGTTGGTAACATCGACCGGGACTAAAAGGCAGCCACGCGCCAGCAACTCCCAGGCGCTGGTTTTTTTGAGGGATTTTTATTTCTGTGCCCCTGGTTCCTTAGTTCTACTCATTCATCCCCACGCTCTTAACTTGTGCTCACTTTTCCCCACTCCCTTGCCCAAAACCCTCAGAAGTGGTCACAGCGGGCGTTGCCGTCGGGTCAATGGCTTGACTGTTAACTCTGACGAGTGGGGCCGCGTAGGGCCGAGTCCACATTTTGACCGTTACGTGCTAACTAGTGGGGCCGCGAAACTGACACGCACTGTAACCTGAATCAGATCGAGTCGTTTCCGCGCTGCCTCCTCCGCCGCCATCGTGCCGCCTTTGCTACCATCGTGCCGCCTCCGCCATCGTCGTGCCGCCTCCGCCGCATCTACCCTCTCTCCCCATCTAGGATTAGGAAGCGATGTCAGGGGTGGGGGGGCACCCCGTCGGGCCCATCGACCGTGGAGATGATTGGGTCAAATCAGAGGCGGATAATTCATGGATTCCACCCGGGTAAGCATCGTTTTCCTCTCGAATTGATTAGGAGATCCGTAAATTAGGCTGTCTTTGACCACCGTTGGCGCGAATCAGTGCAATTTATCTGAATTTTTTCGGCCTAACGGCACCTTTTAGCAATTTATCTGAATTTTTTCGGCCTAACTGCACCTTTTATCTTATTTCAATTGAATAGGGTTGATCCTGCACTTGCATTTCGGCTGGCGGTTAGAATGGAAACTAGCGAGCTGCGTGGAACTAAACTGTGTCTCATTTCTGAATTTTTCTATCCTAAAATGGTAGAAACCAACGTTTGGTTATGTACTTCGGGGATTTTTGTTAAGATCCGCAAAGTTGATTTTGGTCCCACGCTCCTAGCCTCCCACGCTCTTGCGCTCGCCGGCGGCAACTCTGGCCCCGGCGCCCACCCTCCCCGGCGCCGGCCACCCTCCATGCCCCCCCCCCCCGCCGTCCACCGTGGGACGCTCTCGCGAGGTGCGTTGGTTGGAGTCGAGCCCCTCCTCGGGCGGCTTCGCAGACTCGGCCATGTCCTACCAACAAGCCCTTTGCCGGTTGCCTGTGCCTTCACCGACCGCCTCCCCCCATCCCGCGCCTGTGTCGCCCTCCTCCCCGTCGCCCACGTCCCCGGCCCCGCGCCCTCGCCGCAGGTCGCGCGCCGCACGCTCCGCTCTGAGACCTGCCGGACGGACGTCGCGCCCGCCCCGGGCGACGGCTGACTGGTGGCCCGGGGCAAGAAGCGCCCGCGTCCGCGCAGCCCTCCCCGTCGCTAGCGCCGCGGCACCGGTGAGCCATCCCGCCAGCGGACGTCTTGGCTCCGCGAGGGGGAGTGTCCCCGCTGCTTCAGCATCGAGCATCCGCGCTTCGAGTGCCGTCGCGACATCCGCTGCGTGCGCTGCTGGTTCTTCGGGCACAAGGCCAAGGTGTGCACCGCCGGCCTCTCATCTGCCTCCTCCTTCTCCGGCGGGTCCGTCCCGCCCCCGCAGCAGCACCGCGTCTCTCCGGGCGATTCGGCTCGCTCCCTCCCTACTGCGTCGATCCCGCCTGGTGATCCCGGTGCTGGCTCCGCGGCCACCACCCGCACCTCGTCGGGGCTGCGCACGCCCGTGTCCTCTGGGCTATTGGCCTGGCCGTCCGCGCCTACCTCCAGCTCCTTCCTCACCGGCGCCACGGCCGCTACCCGCTCCTCCTCGAGCCTGCCGACGCCCGTGTCCTCCGGGCCGGCGGCTCCCTCGCGCTTAGTGTCGCCAGTGGGCTCTGCCTCCTCCCAAGCCACCTCGTTTTCTGGGCACCAGATGCGCCGTCCGACAGCCGCAATCTGCTACCTGCCGTGGTCTGCCGAGGTTATCGCCGCGGAGCGCGCTCTCCTCGTCACCGTGGCTGGCTGTCGCTCAGGCGTGTTTGGCGACGAGGTCGCCGCCGTCCTCTGCTCCCAGTTCGGGCTCACCGCGAACGACTTCTCGGTTCACCGGCACGCGCCCGAGGATTTCCTGGTCAAGTTCCTCGACCCCGCACAGCGCCGCCGTGTCGCTCTTGCCGGCTGCGCGCTCACGCGGTGCTTTCGCCTCATATTCCACCCCTGGGGCCGCATGGCCTATTCCGAGCCAGTGACTGCGCGCTTCCTCCTATCCATTGAGCTCTACGGCATCCCCGACCACGCGTGGCTGTGTTCCTCCGCCGAGATCCTGCTCTCGCCTTTCTGCAAGGTGGAGAACCTCGCTCCCGAGACGCGAAACATGTCTGTCATGTCCGTCTTCAAGCTCACTGCCTGGATGATCAATCCCGACGCCATCCCGCTCACCGTCGAGCTCCTCCTTCCTGATGACGATGCGGTGCTGCCTGAGGCTGACCCCGATTGTGCGGAACGGCTCGCCCGGTTCCCTGTTTGCATCCACGCCGCGGAGTATGTCGACTTCCGCCGCCCCTGCCGCCGCCACCCCCGCCGCCGGAGTCCGATGAACCTGGCCACGCGCCCGACTCCCCGCCTCTCCCCCCTCGCTGGCCGCAGCACCACGTGTTCCCCCCAGCCAGTGGCAGCACGGCTCACCCGCCAAGTGAAAGGCGTGGCCGCCGGCGGCGCCGCCGCCGGGATCACGCGCCCCCGCCGTGCCGGTCCTGGGCTGGCATCCTTGGGGCCGACCCCGGCACCGTGGCTGACGTCGAGCGGATCCCCGCTCGCGTGTGATTGGGCGCACCTACCGATTCGGTGCTGGCCCTGGCCCAGCACGAGTCGCCCGGTGCGCGTGTCCTACCGCCAGCTGCCGAGTGTGGATTGGCCGCCCTGGATTTGAACGGCGCGGGGGTTGTGGCCTCTCCCTCGCCCCAAGACTGCTGCCAGCCTTCCAGCGCACGCGCTGATCCCGTGGCCCCGCCCATGCATGTCGCTCCAACCGCATGCGACTGATCCGTGGCCCTGCCCATGCACGTCGCTCCAACCGCGCCTGACGCGCCAACCCCGCTGCTCGAGTTCCCTGCCCAACGGGTGGCTGCTGACAACTACCCTGGGGACGAATCTTCCCGCGAGCCCACCTGCGATACGACTGTGGCCTCGGATCCCATGCTTGACCAACCCGCGACCGAGCCAGTCCCGGTGACCGAGCCCGATGTGACTCCCGATCCTTCGGCTTGCCCTCCAAATCCTCCTGGCCCCACACATGTCGACACTGCTGCTTCGCCGAGCCCCACTGACCGCCCGCGCGCGCTAGACGTCCTATTGGCTGGCGGTGGCCCACCATCAGGTGAGACGCCCATGCATGACCGTTCGTCTGCCGTGGATGTTTTCATGTGCGCGTCGGCCTATTCGCCACCACCTAGTGCTGCTCCCTCCCCGGCCGCGCTTGTAGATATGGATGGCAACACTCGCTCCCTGGCTGCGTTCGTGGACGTGCTCTCCGTCCGTTCCCAGCCTCTTCTTGCTGCACAGCCGCAGCGCTGTCGTCATGAGCTGCCTGCCGACTTCACACCTCGCTAGAGTTTTAGGATTGCCAAAGCTGACCAGGGCCTTGACTCCGAGATGAAAGAGAAGCGAGTTCTTCTACGCCGCCTCGGGCTGATCAAGGATGACAACGTACCCATCCCGCACGAGATGCTAGACAAATATGCTCTCCTTTTCGAGAAGCCTTTGGCGGAGGACGTGGTCGAGGCTTGTGCCGATTTCTTTGGATGGCACCTCCCTGGGCGTGCACGGGCCGAGGCCTCGGGCTCCCGTGCAACGCCTCGCCTCATTGAGGCTTAGCTAGCCTGCTTTCCGCTCTCTCAACGCCCCCTTCTTTGTTAATGGATTGCAACCCTAAGATCATCTTCTGGAATGTTCGCGGCCTCAATTCCGGTGCCAAACATACGGCCGTCCGCAGCGTGATCTCCGCTGCCGCTCCCACCATCGTGTGCTTGCAGGAGACAAAGCTATCTCATATCACGGACTCGATCGTCCTTGATACCCTAGTCACCTTATTTGAGGACTTCTACTTCCTCCCCGCCACCGGCACACGTGGTGGCGTGCTTCTTGCATGGCGCAGATCCCATGTCTCCCTCTCTAATCCATATATTAGCGAGCACCATATCACTTCTCTGGTTTCCCCCGTCGGCGGGGCCGACCATTGGTGGCTCACCGGCGTTTACGGCCCCCAAGATGATGAGGCCAAACTCGACTTCCTTGCCGACCTCCACGACGTGCGTGAGTCGAGCATTGGGCCTTGTCTCCTTGGCGGAGACTTCAACATGATCACTTCGGCTGCCGACAAAAATACCCTGAACCTGAACCATTGCGTCATGAGCAGATTTCGGCACTTCATTGCAGATGAGGAGCTCCGAGATATGTACTTGCACGGGCGCCGCTACACTTGGTCCAGTGAGCGTGACACGCCTACCCTCGTGCGGAATGATCAGATCCTTTGCACGTCTGGATGGGAGATTGCCCACCCGTGTTGCCTTCTACATTGTCTCTCCTCCGTGATGTCCGACCACTACCCGTTGGTTGCTGATTGCGCTGCTCGTCCTGCTGGGGTGCGCCGATTCCACTTCGAGTATTTCTGGCCGAAGCTTGACGGATTTCACGACACAGTCTCGGAGGCCTGGAACTCGACTCCCCCGGAGGCAGATCCCTTCCGGCGTATTGTTGCTCGCCTTAAGGCCACCGCGCGACACCTCCAGCGTTGGAGTGCACGCACTATAGGCGGCGTCTCGCTGCAAATGCAGGTTGCGCGGGAACGGATTGCCCGCCTCGATACCGCGCAAGACTTACGGCCACTCTCACAGACCGAGGTGTGGCTCAGGTGCAAGCTCAAGAGCGCTTACCTGGGGATGGCTTCCCTCGAGCGCTCCATCAAGCGCAAGCGATCACACCTATCTTGGTTCCGGGACTCCCCGCTATCCTACCTCAGCGTGCATGCCTCACGCCGGAAACAACGTAACCTAATCTCCTCCCTCCGCGTGGACGATCATTTGGTCACCGAGCACGCTGCCATGGCCGAAGCAGACTTCAACTACTTCTCTGATGTGCTTGGCTCTTCGGAAGAGCGCGCCTTCTCCCTGGACCAGTCCTTTTTGCGCACGACACCATTCGACCTATCTGACTTGGGAGCGCCTTTCACGGAGGACGAGATCTGGATGGCCATTAAAAGCCTACCGACTGGAAAGGCTCCTGGCCCGGATGGATTCACGGCCGAGTTTCTTCATGCCTGCTGGGATATCATCAAGCACGACATCTGTGAGGCATTCGACAAGCTCTATACCGCCAACGGGTGTGGGTTCCAGAACCTAAATGAGGCGCTCCTCACTCTCCTACCCAAGCGGCCAGACGCCGCTGCCCTATCCGACTACCGCCCCATTAGCCTCATCCACCTCATTGCAAAACTCTTTGCAAAGGTGTTGTCCCTGCGGCTCGCTCCTCGACTCGGGACCATGGTTTCGACAAACCAGAGCGCTTTCATCGTCGGCCGATGTATTCACGACAACTTCCTGCTTGTTCAGCAGACGTCGCATCTTCTCCACAACCTCAAGGTGCCCCGCATGCTTCTGAAGCTTGATATCGCGCGGGCCTTCGACAGCGTCTCATGGCCCTTCCTCCTCGAGACTCTACAACACCTTGGCTTTGGCCAGCGTTGGCGTGACTGGATCTCGATACTTCTATCCACCGCCTCGACCCGAGTCATGCTCAACAGCCACCCGGGCCCCTCGATTGACCACGCCTGCGGCCTTCGCCAGGGCGACCCGGTTTCCCCGATGCTTTTCACCCTCGTCATCGACGTCCTCAACTCCATGCTCATCCGGGCCGTAGAGCTCGGCCTCATCCAGCGGCTGACCACGCGACACGCGGCCTCTAGCATCTCTCTTTATGCCGACGACGTTGTCATCTTCTGCCACCCTGACCACCATGACATCTCGGCCGTCCGTGAGCGGCTCCGGGTTTTTGGGGTGGCCTCCGGGCTACGCACCAACTATAACAAGTGCTCGACCACCCCCATCCAATGCAACGACGAGGACATCGCGAGCACCGCTTCCGAGATGCAATACCCGGTGAAGCAATTCCCAATTCAATACTTGGGACTCCCTCTGTCTATTCGCAAGCCGTCTACTACGAGCCTCATGCCGATCATCCACAAGCTAGAGCGTAAGCTTTCCACCTGGCGGGCCTCCCTCCTCTCTCTAGGCGACCGGCTCGCCCTCGTCTGCCATGTCTTATGTGCCATCCCCACGCACTTCCTCACCGCCGTCGCCTTCAACCCCTCCATCCTCAAGAAGGCCAAACGTATCATCCGTGGCTTCCTATGGGCCTGGAGTGTAACACCCCGGATGTAACTTGCCATATTTGTAACTCCGACTCTTGCCCTTTTCGGCTATGTGCTATGTTATTCCCTCCGTGGTCGGGTTTTGTCTTTCGTTTTGTTTTTTGTTCATGTCATGCATTTTCATATCATGTCATCATGTGCATTGCATTTGCATACGTGTTCGTCTCATGCATCCGAGCATTTTCCCCGTTGTCCGTTTTGCAATCCGGCGCTCCTATCTCCTCCGGTGCACCCCTCTTGTTTTCTTTCGTGAGCGGGTGTCAAACTTTCTCAGAATGGACCGAGGCTTGTCAAGTGGCCTTATTACACCACCCGGAGTCCACCGGTCAAGTTTCGTTCCATTTGGAGGTCGTTTGGTACTCCAACGGTTAACCGGGCATCCACAAAGTCCATTTGAGTGTCCAGCAAAACCCCCCTCTAAAACCAGCCCAAAACCCACCAAACTCTCTTCCATGCTCTAGGTCGTTCGATCACGATCGTGTGGGCGAAAACCGCACCTCATTTGGAGCCTCCTAACTCCCTCTACCTATAAATATGTGGGCATCCCGAAATACAATCGCAGTCTAAACCCTAGCCTTCCCCCTCCTCGCGCCACCGGACGAAGTCGCCGCCGCCCGGACATGTCTGCCGCCCTCAGACGCCGCCCCCGCGCCAACCAGTGAACGCCGCGTGGCAAGCGCCGCCGCGCGCCGCCGCGGGCCCGAGGCCGGCCCGCCCGTCAACGCGCCGGGCCCGAGCGCCCCGCCTTCTCCTCACCACGCCGCCGCCGTGGTCCCGCGCCGCCGCCGCGCCGGGCGAGCTCTCCGGCCGCCGCCAGCCGTGGTCCCCTCCGCCCATGCCCGCCGTGCTCCGCCGCCCGTCGCCGTCCCGGCCGGCGCCGCCTCTCCCCAGCGCGGCGCCCTGCTCCTCCTCCTTCCGGCGACCCGCCGCCGTCGCCTCTCCTCTCCCGTAGCCCATCGGCGAGCTCGAGCTCCCTCGAGGACGGCCAGATCCCGATCCAGAGCTACAGTAACCGCTCGCGAGGTTGACTTTTCCCGAGTTCAAAAATTCCCAAGTCTTTGCATATTTACAGCAAGTACCCATGTTCATCGTTGCGTAACTCCTTGCATGTAGCTTCGATTCGCGCGTGTAATATGTCAAATTGTTAGTCTCATGATGCTCTTGTTTTTCTTCAATTGCACCATGTTCATTAGAGGTCATCTTGATGCCCAAATCTCTGTTGGAAGAGGGCTAGTTGCTGTTATTCTCTGGTTCTTATCAGAACTTGGAGATTTGTCATTTTTGTATCATTAAATCTGTGCATCTTATGAGCATGAGCTCTACATATGTTTTGAAGTATGCCATGCCATCTTTCCAGTGGTGTAGTCCATGTATTTTTGTGATCCCTGTGGTGACTAGCACAAGCATGCAAAGTTGGCCCCGTAATATTTCTGATTTCGGGGACTTAGTGATTTCTCCAAGTCCTCGTCTTCTGTTATTTTGTTGCCATGTAAACTTGATGCTACAGAGAGATCCATGCATTTTTTGGAGATGTTCGGTAAGGATGTTTTGTATCTATAGTTGTAATTGATCTATTCCTGCAATTATTTGCAATTATGGAGTGCCATAGCATGACTAAATCTTGCTCTACTTTTGCTATAAAATATTTCTGGCAGATTCTTAACATGATATGCAATTTTGCCTAGCTTATTGTAGTTGATCCATACATGCTATGCATTTGTTCTTGCCATGGTTAGCTACATAAATATGCCATCTTGCTGTAGGTATGCTTGGTTTGTAGTGAATTGCTCTGTAGTGAGTGCATCAAGCTCACAAAGAGGCCTACATATTATTATTTCTGCCATGCTCTGTTTTCTGCTAAGTCTGAAACCTGATAACGAAACTTGCTATGTTTACATGCTTGACATCATTACTTCTGGTCCTTTTTGGCTTATGGTCAGTAAGGGACTTTTGTCATGTGCATTTAGTAGAACACTTCCATACCTTGTTTTGCTATGTTAAGTTCCCGTAGCATGTTGATTTCGTGCTCTGAACATTGCTACCTGATACTGTTTTCTGCCATGTCCAGTTTTTCACAGTCTGTGATCCTGTAATCTTTTGCACTTTTGCCATGCTTGTTTGAGCTTGATATGTTGTGATCTAGACGTAGCTCAGTGTTCATCTTTTGTCAAGCATCTCCTGTAGATTACTTCCATGTGCTTTGTTTCTATGTTGGGGTGCTGTAGCATTGTTGCTTGTTGCATTTTAAGTGCTATCATGCTGTTAATCGCAGATACGTGTCATTCTTGTTTTGCTTGCCATTTGCAAACAGTGAATCCGATTCCGGCGATCTTTATATCGATTTCGACCGAAATCATCTCATCTTTCCAGTGGCATACTTGGTTTGCCAAGTTACTGCCATGTTCATCATTTTTCCTTTCGGAGCACGCATATGCATCGCATATCATATCTCGCATATCATACATGTTTTGCATCATGTTGCTTGTGCATTTCTCGTGGTTGATTGTGGTTCCGTTTGTTTGTGTTCTTGCCTTGGGTAGAGCCGGGATACGAGTTCGTGAACGAGGAACCTGTCGAGTACGCTTACGAGGATCAAACTTTCGACAACTCTGAGAACCTTGCAGGCAAGATGACCACCCCTCGAAATCACTTCTATCTTTGCTTTGCTAGTTATTCGCTCTATTGCCATGCTCCGCTACCTATCACTTGCTATATCATGTCACCCATTTTGCCATGTCAGCCCCTAACCATCCTTTCCTAGCAAACCGTTGTTTGGCTATGTTACCGCTTTTGCTCAGCCCCTCTTATAGCGTTGCTAGTTGCAGGTGAAGTTGAAGTTGTTCCATGTTGGAACATGGATATGTTGGGATATCACAATATCTCTTATTTAATTAATGCATCTATATATTTTGGTAAAGGGTGGAAGGCTCGGCCTTATGCCTGGTGTTTTGTTCCACTCTTGCCGCCCTAGTTACTGTTATACCGGGATTATGTTCCTTGAGTTTGCGTTCCTTACGCGGTCGGGTGATTTATGGGACCCCCTTGACAGTTCGCCTTAAATAAAACTCCTCCAGCAAGGCCCAACTTTGGTTTTACCATTTGCCACCTAAGCCTTTTCCCCCGGGTTTTCGCGAGCCCGAGGGTCATCTTATTTTAACCCCCCGGGCCAGTGCTCCTTCGAGTTTTGGTCCGAACTGAGCAGACTGCGGGGCCACCTCCTGGAAACTCGAGGTCTGGTTTTACTCGTAGGATGTCTCATCCGGTGTGCCCTGAGAACGAGATATGTGCAGCTCCTATCGGGATTTGTCGGCACATTCGGGTGGCTTTGCTGGTCTTGTTTTACCATTGTCGAGATGTCTTGTAAACCGGGATTTCGAGACTGATCGGGTCTTTCCGGGAGAAGGTTTATCCTTCGTTGACCGTGAGAGCTTATGATGGGCTAAGTTGGGACACCCCTGCAGGGTACTATCTTTCTAAAGCCGTGCCCGCGGTTATGAGGCAGATGGGAATTTGTTAATGTCCGGTTGTAGATAACTTGTCACTTGACCCAATTAAAATACATCAACTGCGTGTGTAGCCGTGATGGTCTCTTCTCGGCGGAGTCCGGGAAGTGAACACGGACTGAGTTATGTATGACGTAAGTAGGGGTTCAGGATCACTTCTTGGTCACTGCTAGATGACGACCGTTCCGTTGCTTCTCTTCTCGCTCTCTTTTGCGCAAGTTAGCCACCATATATGCTTTTGCCGCTGCAGCTCCACCTTACTACACCTCCCTTTTCCTATAAGCTTAAATAGTCTTGATCTCGCGGGTGTGAGATTGCTGAGTCCCCGTGACTCACAGATTCTACCAAAACAGTTGCAGGTGCCGACGATGCCAGTGCAGATGATGGCGTCGATCTCAAGTGGGAGTTCGACGAGGAACGTGGTCGTTACTATGTGTCTTTTCCCGATGATCAGTAGTGGAGCCCAGTTGGGACGATCGGGGGTCTAGCATTTGGGGTTATCTTATTTTCAGCTGGATTTTAGCCGTAGCCGGTCTATATGTTTGTATTTTGGATGATGTATGATTTATATATTCATGTATTGTGTGAAGTGGCGATTGTAAGCCAACTCTTTATCCCATTCTTGTTCATTACATGGGATTGTGTGAAGATGACCCTTCTTGCGACAAAACCACTATGCGGTTATGCCTCTAAGTTGTGCCTCGACACGTGAGAGATATAGCCGCATCGTGGGCGTTACAGGGAGTAAAGATGCCAAAGGCGGCCAATGCTTGGTCAACTAGCAGAGGCTGTGCAGCCCGCTTTCTCTCGGCGGCCTTCGCGTCCGTGTCCTGCAGCGCGCCGGCATTGCGCTGAGAAATCGCTGGCTATGGCTCAAGTACACCGACTCGTCGCGGCCATGGAGCTACCTACACATCCCCCAAGACCCTGCAGTCACGGCCATCTTCCGTGCTTCTACGACTTGGACACTCGGCGATGGCCGCACATGCATGTTCTGGAGCGATCACTGGATGAATGGCAGATCAGTTGCCGAGATCATGCCGCTCGTCCTCGCGCTTGTCACCCGGAGGCAGCGCAAGACCCGCACCGTACACGATGGCCTTCTCCAGCGCTCTTGGGTTCGCGACATCCAGGGTGCTCTGGGACCTGCTGCTCTCGTCCAGTATGTCCACCTCTGGCGCTGTGTGCATCACGTCACTATCACCGACTCCCCAGACTCCCTACATTGGCGTTGGACCACTTCCGCTACCTACTCGCGAGCTCATCCTATCAGGCACTCTTCCTAGGTGCCCGCGAGGACCCATATTGGCAGCTCACATGGAAGCCGTGGGCCCCTCTCCGCATAAAATTCTTCATCTGGCTAGTGTTGCGAGACCGGTGCTGGACGGCTGAATGCCTCGCTCGGCATGGCCTCTCGCACGAGGACTCCTACGCCTTCTGCGATCAAGAGGAGAAGACCATGCAACATCTCTAGGCAGGCTGCCCTTTCTCACGACAAATCTAGCACGAGATCCTAAGCTGGGTTCGTTCCACCGCCGACATCCCGAGCAGCGACACTGACTTCTACGCTTGGTGGGAAACGTCCTGCAACCGCTCACCATCCTCGGCACGCAAAGGCTTGGCCTCATTGATTATTCTCACCGCCTGGTGGCTTTGGAAGCGGGCAGCCCTCCATCTCCCGGCTTTCCGGCATCATCAGAGACGAGGTGCGCATGTGGGCCCAGGCCGCGCCACCAGACTGCACAACATCATTCCTGAAGGATAGCTTTGTAGTCTCGCGGGGCTGAGCACCCCCATGTCTGTTCTGCTCCTAGTTCACTTCCGTGCCTTCTTGCGTACATGGCTTAGTGAGCTCTTGTAACCCCATGCTGTAAAACTCTTCTCCTATCAATGCAAAGATACGCATCCTCTGCGTATTCGCGAAAAAAAGAAACCAGTGTTTCATTCACAGATTTCCGCGAGGCACTCTGTTGTGAGTATCTGTGGAGCCCTGCCGATGCTGTTGAACTGAGATATTTCTACAGTACCGAGCAGAGATTTGTTCCATTAACTTGTGATGAGCATCTCGGATAGCTATTTAGTTTGAATGCTGACTGCCGTTTCGGTAAAATCCATATCGGTGTGCTTCAGGCACGCAAACAACGTATCCTGAAGGGGAAGGGTGTGTAGACATCATCTGTCTCTGCTAATAGCGAGCGTCCTCACACTCCTTGTAGGTCGAGACTAAGTAAACCTAGTGGTTCTGAAAGCCACAACATGTCGACTGCCGCTAATTCTGCCACTTCTCCTCTCCCTTCTGCACCTGATGTAGAAGTAGATGCAGAGCCTGACGAGGAAGTGCCTCGACATGATGATGAGGATGAGATTCTATTCCCTGAACTGGTAGATAGAGTTAGTCAACAGGTAGTGGAAGATGAATATCTAGAGGAGCTTAGCAGCCGCGCTCGATTTGATGACACTGACGATGAAGAGAGGGAGGAGAACATCCACTCCTTAGTTTTACAAGAATATGATGGTGAGGACATGCCAACAATTGAGTGGAACAGGGAGAATCCCGAGCTTAATTCAGGAACCGTATTTGAATCGATGGTTGACTGTCGTAATGCAGTGACTACATATTGCATTCTCACTAAAAACTCTTATGAGGTTGATAGGAGTGAGCCAGGAAGATTCGCTGTTCATTCCCCTTATGATAGGTGTAGGTGGAGGTTGCATGCATCCACTATGCTAAAGAGCAAATTGATCCAGGTATTACACACTACAGGAATCAGGCACTTTGCCGTCTGCCATGGCTGACGGCAAAGGCATGCCTGGCGGACGGCAAAGGCCTTTGCCGTCAGCCAGCAGACGGCAACAGGTCCGGCTGAATAAGCTACGACAAAGGGCACTTTGCCGTCTGCTGGGGGACGGCAAAGATGAAATGGTCTTTGCCGTCCGCCAGCAGATGGCAAAGGACCTGGATGGCACACGTGGCAGCTTAGGGCCGTTAAGGGGTTAACGACATGCTTTGTCGTCTGCTGGCAGATGGCAAAGACCTTGGCATCTTTGCCATCTGCCAGCAGACGGCAAAGTACCCAAATATGCCAGCCCAGATGCCCCCAGGTAGCTTCCACGTGGCAAGCTATGCTGTCTACTGGCAGACGACAAAGACGCCAATGTCTTTGCCGTCTGCCAGCAGACGGCAAAGCTGCCAAATAGGCGAGCCCAGTGCACCCCAGGTTGCATACGTAGCTGCCACGTGGCAGCTTTGCCGTCCGCTGGATGATGGCAAAGCTCTTTGTCGTCTGCCAGCAGACGGCCAACACTACAAAAAAAGACACATCCGTGACATTTTGGGCCAAACAAATTTTTTTCTGTCATACTTATGACACTTCTATGGCGATAATTGTGACAAAACCTGGTATCATCATAGATGTGGCGGGCTCCTACTTCTATGACAAAAAATCATGACAGAAAATGGGCTTTTCGTCCTGGGCGGTCCGGAGAAGCAGCTGCATGACATTCTTTGGGCCGTCCATGACGAAAAAACCATGGTAGAAGCGAAGGCGAGGAAAATATCAGGGTGTTCTCGGTTACGGTGGGTGGCCGGGGCCGAGCGATGCGCGTTTCTCTTGTACACGCACGCGCGTGGGTGCGAGGCGTTGGGCTGTAACTGAACCCGAGCGAGGCATTGGGCTCTAACTGAACCCGAGCGATTGCACTGCAGGCTACACGTTACTGAACCCGAGCGATCGATCGATGGCTGTTAACTGAACCCGATCGAGCGATTCCTTCGCTACTGCTGCTAACTGAAGCCGATCGATGCTGCCTCTGGATGAACAGTGAGCGTTTCTGGGGGGTTTGGATGAACAGTTCCCGGTGGGGGTGGATGAACAGGACCCCGTGGTGTTGCCTCTGGATGAAAAGGACCCCGATCGATCGAGCTGGTTGGGGCTGGATGAACAGGACCCCGTGGAGGGCTGGATGAATAGGACCACCCCGTGGAGGGCTGGATGAACAGTAGATGGTGGAGGGCTGGATGAACAGTAGCCCGTGGAGGGGTGGTTGAACAGGAGCCCATGGAGAGGGCTGGTTGAACAGTAGCCGGTGGAGTAGCGCGCGCTGGAGGCTGGATGAACAGGAGCCTGTGGATGAACAGTCGCAGGTGGAGGCTGGAGGAGGTCAACGGTGGATGAACAGTAGCCCGTGGAGGCTGGAGGGGGTCGACGGTGGAGATGAACAGTATCCCGTGGAGTCCTGTTTTCCGGTACACCACACCCCTCCCGATGAACAGGACCCCTGTTTCGACCGTAGCGCTCCAACACAAGTCCGTTTCCTCCGTTTTGTAGTATGCCACACCCCTCCCGATCAACAGGACCCCCGTTTCGACCGTAAGAGGTCTGTTTCCTCCGTTTTGCGGTACGCGAGACCCCTCCCGATGAACAGGATCCCATTTCGACCGTGGCCGGCCGAACACAAGGCCGTTTCCTCTGTTCTGCGGTATGTCAGGCCTCGTTTCCATCGGCTGTTCCGTCCAAGCCGGTTGGCTCCCACGCGTTCCGTTGCCTCCCGATGAACACGACGCATTCCGTTGCCTCCCCATGAACACAACGACGACGCAGTTTCTCCGTTCTGACCCAACCATGTACACGAGCCCTGGCCGTACGTATGCGCGAGTAGGCGTTCGAGACCCCGCCCGTATGTACGTACGTGGCCGTATTTTCTTTCTTGCACACTGGCCGCTGTACATACGTGTACATGCTACGTGCGCGCCTCTACTACGACACGTGCACGCCTCTACATCGGCCAGTATGTACGTACATGTTCGCAACCAGAATGACAACGCTACAGACGCTCCTACCAGGTGGGTCCCGACTGTCAGCCACTTCCTTGCGTGCGAAGATGTAGCTGGTGGGTCCCAGCAGACAGGGGGCGAATCATTTTTTTTGCCCGGACACACTTCCTTGCGTGCGAAGATGTAGCTGGTAGGTCCCAGCTGTCAGGGGGAAACTTTTTTTGGCAAAATACGGTCGCCCGTCCGGTGGGTCCCTGCTGTCAGGTGGAGGAATCATTATTTTCCACGTAATAAGGAGGCACTTCCTTGCTGCAGCCGTGGACCCAGCTGTCAGCCTCTCCACGTACACTCCACGTCCGATGGAAGCCATTCCTTGACCACCTTGACCACGCAACGCCGAGAGCACCAGGGCGGTGGATGATGGCAAGGCCTAGGAAGGGGACGAGCGGAGCCGGGGAAGACGCGGCAGTGGATGCCCACGCGGAGAGGAGTACGAGGGTTCACTGGTTCGGCTGCGGTGTGAGGCTGCCGTCGCCGCAGAATAACAGGGGGTGTGGGTGAGTAGAGGGATGGCCTGGCCAGCGGTGGGAGTAGTAGGGGGCGGTGAGGCCTCCGCGATATCGCAGCCAGCCACACGAGGCAGGAGCACGAGGCACGACCGACGCTTGTTTGGGCGGCTAGAGCAAGAAGACCAGAGGTTGAAGAAGCACTACGGCCGTTGGATGGACATCGTACGGTCACTGGAGCTAGAATCGTTCATATATTGACTAAGTTGACAAAGCCCTCCGTCCCCGTCAACTTAGTAGGCCCACAAGTCAGCCTCCCACTATGGTGGGTCCCAGCTGGCAAGGGGGTATTCATTTTTTTGTGCACAATAAGGAGGCACTTCCTTGCGTGCGAAGATATAGTTGGTGGGTCCGACCTGTCAGCGGAGGGAACGTTTTTTCCGCGAAATACAGAGGCCCTTCCGTCGGGTCCCAGATGTCAGGTGGAGGAATCATTATTTTGCGCGTAATAAGGAGGCATTTCCTTGTGTGCGGCCGTGGACCCAGCTGTCAGCCTCTCCACGTACAGTCCACTTACGATGGATGTCGTTCGTTGACCACGTTGACCACGCCGCGCCGAGAGCACCAGGGCGGTGGACGAGGGCGAGGCCTACGAAGGGAACGACACGGAGCCGGGGAAGACATGGGAGTGGCTGCCCACGCGGTGGAGAGTACGAGGGTTGACTGGTTCGGCTGCCGTCGCCGGAAAATAACAGGAGGTGTGGGTGAGTAGAGGGATAGACAGGCTAGGGATGCGAGTATATGATAGGGCCGTGAGGCCTGCCCGGCAGCACAGCCGGCCACGGGAGGCGGGAGCAGGCGGTTCCGACGGTGCTGGTTTGGGCGGCTGGGGCAAGAAGATCAGAGACTGAAGAAGCACGATTGCCGTTAGATTGACATCTAACGGTCTGACGCTGGTAGAGTCGATTGTTATCTAAGTTTCTTTTTTGAGAAACCTTGTGTACGCATGAACTTAGTAGGCCCACAAGTCAGCCTCCTAATCTGTGGCAGACAACATAGAGCCCATTTGCTATTTTTTAATAATTTGCAGCCCATTTGCTAATTCTTAAGTAATTTATTACAGCCCATTTTCTGCCCAGGACCACGGTCAAAAAGTTCAACCTTATTTTGCATATTTCGGTGGAGTCTGAACTTTTGTAATCCCGAAATGATAAACATTTTTTTAAGAACTTATTGATTTGCCAAAAAAATCATTTTGTTTTTGTAAGCAAATAAGACGTGGGACAATTGAGTTGGTTTAAGGGAAAACCAGTGGTAAAAAAATCAGCGCTGGGAGGGAAAACAACAACAAAAATAAGGATGTAAATATGAAAAGGAATTTTATGTATTTTGAATATAATGATACGTGTATATGAACTAGTAAAACTATAGGTAGAGATTAGAAAACGGATGTAGGACATGCGTTTCAAGAGGAAAATAGAACTGGGCCGTGTGTTTGATTCTGTAAAAAAACAACCTGCGGATGTTGTAAGACAAAATATAACTAATGCTGGCGGGCCAGAGGCCAGTAGATACCTGCTGGATCTTTGTGCCCCATTGTCGTCATGGTCTGAACCAAGCCTGGGAGTCTACAGCCCAGTTGAAACTTGCTCGACCTGAAAAAACAATAGACGTGCTCAATAAACGAGAGAATTCTACAAGTACAGAGTGATAACTGGGATGCAGCAGGGATATTGTTTCTTCATCGTGATAATAAGTGCATGCACTTGCTTCAAAAAATTTGGAGAACTGGGAATTCGAACGGCAGGTGCTTATGCTACCCATCAAATAAAAATCAGGTGCCTGAAATTCGTTTTGAAACAAATGATTCAGCTTTATATCCACGTCGACCCTCGGCATGATGGTTGGAAGCAAGTGCCAAGTTCATACCAAAAGATCGTTAATAACAATACCAACTTGCGGACAACAAGGTAGTACAAGTACCAATACCAAACTAACTTATAATCTTTTTACTCCTGGCCCTAGTGTTCGTCTGGTAGAAAATCTTGTAGAGGACCAGCTCCCACTCCTTCTCTTGCTCCAGGTCCCCGAGGTGGTACTGGTGCATCACCTGTTGGAAATATGCCCTAGAGGCAATAATAAATGGTTATTATTATATTTCTTTGTTCATGATAATTGTCTATTGTTCATGCTATAATTGTGTTATCCGGAAATCGTAATACATGTGTGAACACATAAGACCACAACGTGTCCCTAGTAAGCCTCTAGTTGACTAGCTCGTTGATCAACAGATAGTCATGGTTTCCTAACTATGGACATTGGATGTCATTGATAACGGGATCACATCATTAGGAGAATGATGTGATGGACAAGACCCAATCCTAAGCATAGCATAAAAGATCGTGTAGTTTCGTTTGCTAGAGCTTTTCCAATGTCAAGTATCTTTTCCTTAGACCATGAGATCGTGCAACTCCCGGGTGCCGTAGGAGTGCTTTGGGTGTGCCAAACGTCACAACGTAACTGGGTGACTATAAAGGTGCACTACGGGTATCTCCCAAAGTATCTGTTGGGTTGGCACGGATCGAGACTGGGATTTGTCACTCCGTATGACGGAGAGGTATCTCTGGGCCCACTCGGTAATGCATCATCATAATGAGCTCAATGTGACTAAGGAGTTAGCCACGGGATCATGCATTACGGTACGAGTAAAGAGACTTGCCGGTAACGAGATTGAACAAGGTATTGGGATACCGACGATCGAATCTCGGGCAAGTAACATACCGATTGACAAAGGGAATTGTATACGAGATTGATTGAATCCTCGACATCGTGGTTCATCCGATGAGATCATCGTGGAACATGTGGGAGCCAACATGGGTATCCAGATCCCGCTGTTGGTTATTGACCGGAGAGGCGTCTCGGTCATGTCTGCATGTCTCCCGAACCCGTAGGGTCTACACACTTAAGGTTCGGTGATGCTAGGGTTGTAGAGATATGAGTATGCGGAAACCCGAAATTTGTTCGGAGTCCCGGATGAGATCCCGGACGTCACGAGGAGTTCCGGAATGGTCCGGAGGTGAAGAATTATATATAGGAAGTCCAGTTTCGGCCACCGGGAAAGTTTCGGGGGTTATCGGTATTGTACCGGGACCACCGGAAGGGTCCCGGGGGTCCACCGGATGGGGCCACCTATCCCGGAGGGCCCCATGGGCTGAAAGGGGAAGGGAACCAGCCCTTAGTGGGCTGGGGCGCCCCCCTTGGGCCTCCCCCTGCGCCTAGGGTTGGAAACCCTGGGGTGGGGGGCGCCCCACTTGACTTGGGGGGGAAGCCACCCCCCTTCCCCCTTGGCCGCCGCCCCCCTTGGAGATCGCATCTCCCAGGGCCGGCGCCCCCAGGGGTCCTATAAATAGTGGGGGGGGAGGGAGGGCAGCAGCACCACAGCCCCTGGAGCCTCCCTCTCCCCCAGCAACACCTCTCCCTCCCGCTAGTGCTTGGCGAAGCCCTGCCGGGATCCCGCTACATCCACCACCACGCCGTCATGCTGCTGGATCTCCATCAACCTCTCCTTCCCCCTTGCTGGATCAAGAAGGAGGAGACGTCGCTGCTTCGTACGTGTGTTGAACGTGGAGGTGCCGTCCGTTTGGCACTCGGTCATCGGTGATTTGGATCACGGCGAGTACGACTCCATCAACCCCGTTCATTGGAACGCTTCCGCTCGCGATCTACAAGGGTATGTAGATGCACTCCTTTCCCCTCGTTGCTAGTATACTCCATAGATGGATCTTGGTGATGCGTAGGAAATTTTAAAATTCTGCTACGATCCCCAACATCACCCAGTTGGTCCTCTACTGGTCGAAGTTCTTGTTGGTGTGCAGGACCAGAACCTTTTTGTTGTCCGTCTGCCGGCCGTTGACCATCATCGGCAAGGTATTGCCGTTGTTGTGCCACATCGCTTGCACGCCGCACTCCGACTGTATCTTGCGATGCGTCCACGTGCCCATTTTGAACGCCCTGGAATTGCGCTGGAAGAAATGCTTGCTTAGGCCACTCAGTGTGATACCTGCAGTATTGTCGAATACAGGTTTTAGTGTACGTAGTTGGCATTTTCATAACATCTTTGGCATGTTGCAGTCACTTGTTTCACTTTTTATTAACTATCAAATTGTAATTGCTTCACCAGGTCTGCGTCTAAAAAGAAAAATAGAGCTATAAACAAAGGAATATGTTTGTGCAAGTAGACGGCCGATCGGTGTCTTACCTGGAAGTTTCTCAGGATGGGTGTAGCATATGCCATGCTCGCTATCGATGGTTGGTATGAAAAAAATCGACAAGAGGGTGAGATCTCGCGCTGTCAGCACTCACTTTGGCCTCAAGGTGCTCGATCAACTCCTGATCCGTGGGATCGAACTTGATTCCAGCCGGCAACACCGGCCAATCCTTCTTCGACTTGCATCGGTTAATTCCAGTTATATGGTACTCAATGTATGATCAATCGACTGTTTTAAGTGAATGATGAAAGATTTCGACAGTTAAGTGGTACTCCAAATCTGAAGTCTAGAATACCCGAACACGCCGCCGGGATTCTTGTGTCACCTCACGCGCAGCGTGTTGTCACGTCAATTCAATGTGTGGACATGATGAATACTTTGACCGACGTATACTTGTACTGCTACTGTACTACTTATTAGTCGTATTTAGTGTCACATTTTAACCATAGGTTTAACTAACAAGTACGCACTTGAAGCCTAATGGATATATATATATATATATATATATATATATATATACTCCACAGCATCTCCATCATCATTATCAGTACATCCTGCGCAGGTGAGTTAGGATGCACTTGATCCCAGAAAGGTATCTATCCTTCGAACCAGAGGAGTGCTTCAAACTAACAACAGTACATAATATCCAACAAAAGAGGGTCGTGCTACAGCAGCAGAATACATGGCTCAGTCTAGATATTAGTACGAATCAAGTTGTGCATATTTGCTGTTGGCATGAACCACATCACCGCATGTCGGGTTTGCAAAAGCCATCCATCGCATGGAAGCTTGATGCCTTTCACACACTGAAGATTATCTGGCAACAAGCTGTGTCGACGAATCTCTGGATATGGTGATTCATGAAACCCATGGTATGATGTGTAAACACAGTCCCCCCTGGCGAATGGAAGTTGCATAGCACGGTAATCATCGCCGGTGATATGATGGATGATTGGTTGGATGATCGGATAATTGAGCCCGAGGGACATGGAGTGGTTGCCGAGGCTGTAAACCCGCCTCCAGTTGAATACGCCTGGCCCAACGGAGCTCGGATATTTCTCGAACACGAAGCAGCCATAGCCATCAATGTCACGAACGCCCCAGGCATTGTACTGCATGTGGTTTGATGTAATGGTTTGGTCAATTTGGTACGTGTGAATGAGCATCAAATGACCGCCATCAGCTAAACGAGCGATAAACCACCACCCATTGGCTGGTATGATTCCAGGTCCTGGAATCATGAAGGCCAGCGCATTTGCGTCTGCTGCAACAATTCAAATTGGAGACCAAAAGGACAAAAATAAACAATCATGTTCAGAGTATGTGTGGAATTAAGATTATTATAATAGTGACACATATCACAGGCAGAGAATTGCAATGCCGTGGTCATAATCATACCCCAAGTTAAAAAATAAGCCAATGGCTTTCATATTCTAGCAGTATGTCATGGTTCAAACATCATGTAACAATGAGAGGAAAACAGCTATGATAGAGCCTACTCATATTCTACCATAGCACTTACTACTACTATTCTCATATCAAATCTAAGCAATAACATGCGTTGTTATAAAAATCTTGGAAATGAGAGTAACATATAGAAATCATGATGTTATGCTCATAATATCTATTCTAACAATCATGAGATGCCAATTGTTCTCATATCAACTCTAACAATGACATGTGTGGTCATAAAAATCTAGGAAATGAGAGGAACATATAGCAATGATGTGGTTATAGACATACTATCTATTCTAAATTTGTAACAGTGAACAGGCAGTCGTATTCATAAGGTAAAGATGAGATGAGATAGAACAATTACACGACGATAGATTCCACCAGTATAGGCAGCCAATTTGCGTGTTGACCGCGTAAATGATGCCATCATGCACTATAGCATCAGACAGAAATGTTGCCTCAACAGGATTGACGATGAGCCATAACCATGTATGGCGACCGGATTCCAGATAGACTAATCCCATGTTGAACAAGGCAATGAGCTTGTAATCCATGTAGTCTTCTGATGGTGTGGGCACTTCGCAGATTACAACTTTCAGCAAATAGAGGTCGAGCCAAAAGCTTGACGCGTCTCGTGCGTAGTAGGCAGGAGTGTCCGGCGGGCCGCGAGGCTCGATGGCGGTAGTATACCATGATGGAAGGGTGATCTCTCACTGCGTGTAGATATCCACGAGACGCCACGGACTACCGGATTGGTGGATGAGGATGATCCAGTTGGCCATCATGCCCGCCCAGTAGTGGCCGCGCATGAAATACAGGTGGACGGGTAGTGGTAGCATGTCGAGGGGCACCACAGCAACCTCCGTAGGATCGTCAAGTCGGTGTCTGGGCCACCTGCGAGGATCGGGCATCAGCAAGCAGGGTGTCTTGAAAAGAGCCGGCCAGTTGCAGATGAGTAGACGGTACAAAGACACCGAGCATGCGGCCAGATGGACGGTGCTGAGTAGGTCCATACGATTACAGATCTGCTCTAAGAGAACATCGGGGAGGGAATTCAAATCACGGCTCTGCGTGTCAGTCGGTTCTGCCATTGGGGTTTTCGGTGCCTGCGAGCCAGCAAGGAAGTGGATTTGGGCGGGCGAGCGAAGATGCTTCTCCTCGTGTGGCCGAGCAGTGAGCGAGGGGATATGGTACGCGCGAGCTACCAAGGAAGATAGCGCGGGCGGGCGAGCAATGAGCGGGGGGAAATGGTGTGCGGCCGACGATGGGGAAGATAGGAGGAAGAAGAAGAGAGGAGGAAGAAGAGTGGAAAACGTGGAAGAAAGTGCATTAAATCTCAACTCTACTACTAGTACCAGGATATACCGTCCTTCGGAGTGTAAATAGTTACACCGATGACATGTGGGTCTACCACAAGAGGGCCCATATGTCAGTTAATGGAGGACAGAAGCATGCTCTACTGGCAAACATGATGGCAGTACTGGGTAAGGCTGATTTAGTAACACCAATACGCTGGTTCAGCTTATTAATTAAGTGTCTCATCTGCTGCAGCGTGTATTGTCACTTCACTGTGAAGACTAGTTGAATAGTTCTCTCTGACCGAGATGGGGAATAATGGATCGCGAAGACTTCCTTTCTACATTATCCCGATGCCTCTACGCTCACTTCACTCATTTTGCTCCGTACGTAGTCACTTGTTGAAATCTCTAGAAAGACAAATACTCCATATTTGGGAACAGAGGGAGGATTTTACTCCGTATTTGGGAACAGAGGGAGGATTTTACTCCGTATTTGGGAACAGAGGGAGTATCACCATATGGAGGGAACAGAGGAAGCTTGAAATATGAACATGTCAATGGGAGGGAGTAAGCCCCATGCATGCATGCATGCATGCAACATGCAACACTCACACGTACACATGGACGCACGCAACACTCACGCACCCATGCGGCACACAGCACACGACGCAACACACACGCTCATGCTCAAGTGCTCAACCTACTCCCTATGTCCGTGAAAGACTGTACATTTAGAGATTTACACATTGACCAGGGCATAATTAACGCCCAAAAGTAGCAGACTTATGTGTGCATGCGACCATTGAGAGAAGAAGATTAAATGAAGGTCGTTGCATGCTGTAATTAAGGATAGACATGTAGCCTATACCTAGAGCACAAGTTGGTGCATTAGTCAACCAATATTGATTTAGATTAAAGGCTAAATGCATTGGAAGTGTAGATGTACTACACTCTTTGTTTTTTAGCTGATGTACATGTTGGAAGACCGAGGGAGTACACGTGCATGCACTCACATACACAGCCAGGGTGGTTCGCGCGCAAGGGTTGGACTCCTATCGCAACTGCGTAAAGTTTTGTTTAACTGATTTCTTTGCTCTGCCAACTGATAGGTGGGACCCAGAAACCAGGTGACAATTTAACTAGTCAACAAAGTGCCACGTTGACTATGTGGCCGGTCAGTAGGGTGCAATACGGTGCTCTACGATGAGCTAGTGATCGTATAATCACCGCAAAACTATATATAGTGACCGTAAAGAGCGTATTGTTACATACGTTGACCGCCAGTGTATTTTTCTTGTTTCAAATTAAGCCATATTAACCGGAAAGGACGCAGTATGGACTAGTACTAGTACTGCTTTGATGTGTCCCGTCAACTCACCGAACGAGGAGAAGCTTGCTTACTATGCCTCTCCCTCGCCCACGCGCGCGGTGGTTCGTAGGACGAGGAGAGGGTTTTGACTACAGCGCCTTCTCCCTCTCCCTCGCCCTCGCCCTCGCGGTGGACGTGCAGCAGTTCAATCGGTGTCAGATTGCCAGAAGCATATTGTACTGTAGTATCATCATAGTTGGACCTTCCGAAGAGGCGAAGAGCCAAGTGCAAGGTTCACACGAGTACGAACTGTTGAACCTCCCGAAGAGGCAAAGAGCAAAGCGCAAGGTTTTATAGGAGTTGTCATCCTAGTAGGAGTGTACTACAACTATAGCGAACAATGCTACTGTATGATGCCGCCACGTCACGTATACCCAAAGTTGTGCCACCTTTTTTCTCAAAGAGCGTTTGGAGCCCGTGCAACAACCACACAAGTTGCACGTACACATAACACATTGACTAGTAATAAATTCTAAAGGACAAATGCCAGTATGCCACACAAGTTCATCTCCAATTCATGTGATAAATTTGTGCACGACTAGTCTACATATATTCACAGCGCTACCGTTCACAATTTACCGTACCCCACTTACACGTTATAGATGGGCTACATGTCCTCCTCCAGGTTCCAGTCCTAGGTGTTCTTCATGGATGGCACGATCCATAGCGGTGGGCAACGGGAATCATTGTCGCAGCTTTCTAGTCTGGTTCCACACGATGGAGACTCATCCAAGCTGAAGCGGCATAAATCAGGGATAGCGTGTCCCAGCATGTCGTTCATCCGGCAGTGCGCACTGAAGACACAACCATGCTTCATGAACGGCAGGCCTTCCATGTCGTGCACGGAAGGTGGCATCCGCTTCACAATGGGGTAGCTGTCCCCAATGAAAAGCGAGTACTCTCCAAGAGTGTTCCTCGGCACCCACGTAGCATCACGGGGGTCGAACTCGGAGCCGTTCATCTAGTACACGCGGCATCTCAGATCTGGACACATGGTGACGTACATAGTCAAGGTCCATGCATAATAATGTTGTGCTCAAATATGGTGGTCAGTAATACTATGCAGCAAATAGTACTACTCCGGTATAGAGGAAGTAAAATAACTGGCTTATTATATATAGCCACTCTTGGCTACATGGATGAGATAGTAAGACATGGAAAAACAAAAATGGTGGCAGCTAGTGGGTTCAAGTCTTCAAGGGCCTAGCTAGCTATACGCGTCCTCCAAGGTAAAAAGTACTCCTAGTACGTAAGTAGAGTACTAGTACAACAATGAAAGAGAAGGCTAGAGGGTTACCACGGCGAGGGTATTATAATACGCAACATTGGATGGCTCCTCTCCCTTCTCCCCCTTCGTCCCCTCATGCGCCGCTCCCCTCCTCCCCCTGCCCTTGCCGTGGTCCATGGCTCCCCCTCCCCCTCCCCTCCCTTCCCTCCCGCCCCCCCCCCCCGTCTTCTGCGAGTCGGGATGGCTTTCCCTGCTCCTCTTCGGCGGCGTCCTTCCCCGGATCGCGTTCCTGGGCGCTGGGCGACTCGGTGGAGTTGGATTCTGACTCGGCGGAGGATGCCTCGTCGGGTGCGGTCTCGATGGTGCCGCCCGTGCTGGCGCCGGGCCGCGTCCGGAAATTTGCTCCGGGTGGCAGGGGCCGGCCGGTGTCGTTTCCCTTTGGGTCGTCTGGGTGGTGGTGCGTTGGCCGGCGTCGGCGCCGTGCGGGACGGGGCCCGGCACCCTCTCCTGAGTGTGGTCTCCTCGGTTCCTCCCCGTCCGCTGGCCTGTTGGATTTGGGTGTTGGTGCTTCTCCGGCCGCTTGTCCTATTTGCCCTCCTCCTCGCTGGCCTGGGCCGGTGGCGGCGGCGGCGGCTTCGCCGGTGTGTGCGGGGGCGGGCGGTGGCCAAAACCTAGATTCGGTCTGTTCTTTGGTCGAAATGGGCCTTGGTGAGCTCGTGGGCCTGGCGGTGCCTGGATCGTCTCGAGCGGGGCCGCCCGGGCCCCCGGCTCTGTCGTCCCTCGTGTCTTTTCCCCCCTCTCGTCTATGGGCCCGGGGCAGTTGGTTCTGGCCACTGCTCCGCGTCCGCCCCCTTCCCGAGCCTGCGATCCCGTTACGGCCCACTCGGCCCTCTCTGGCCTGGCCTGTTGTGGGTATTTATGGGTGCGTCGCGGCGCTTCCCCCCCCCTTTCCTAGGGTTTCCGGCGTCCGCCGCTGATATCCACAGGGTGCGTCGCCCTATCCGCCAGTTCTCCAGATCCGCTCCCTCCCCACCCCCACTGCTTCTCTCCTTCGCTGAGGTGACCGCCATGGACAAATCTCGGGGTTCCTCCTCCGAGGCCCTTTCGGGTAGCAAGCGTGCCCGTGAAGCGTCGCCGGGCGATGGGGTCGATCTGGCCTATGAGGCGGAGCTGCGGTCCAAGCTCGAATCGGAGCGGGCGGTGCGCGTGCTGCCTTCTGAGCGGGAGGAGTGGGAGGCGGGGGCGGAGCGCTCCGTGGCCAGAACTGGGTCAGCGGTCCCTGGCGCGGGGCTGGATTCGTGGGAGGCCGCTGCTGCTTCGGCTGGCGGTGGTTCCTCCTCGTCGACGCCGCGCCCCGCTCCGGCCAGGGGCCCGGTCCCTCCGCCTCGGCCCCCTCCCCGCTCATTTGCGGCGGGTGGTGCCTCTCGCTCGGGGCCGCGCTTCGGGCCTGGCTCCTCCTCTTCGCACACCGGGGATCGGCGCCCCCCTCCTCCTGCTTCGGGTCCCCCTTCTGCGGTCCGTGGCGATGGCATCCCGCCGCCGCCACCGCCTCCCCCTCCTCGCCAGCATCCTGCCTCCTCGTGCCCCTCACCGACCCCGACTTTCTTTGCGTGCCACCGCCCAAATCACTTCCAATCTAGATGCACTAATCCACCCTTCTGCCTCATCTGCCGCTCGGACGGCCATCTCACTGTCGACTGTCATAACCGTACCAAGATTCCCTCTTTCATCCATTTTGGCTTGGGTATTCCCGGATGTTCTTTCTTCGCTCTGGATGCTGATGTTCCTGTGGTGATGGCGGCGCCGTCCCTCTCTAACGCGGCCATTGTCACAGTGTGTGGTTAGCTGATCTCTCCGCAGACCCTCTTGGATGGCTTGAAAATTTGGGACGATGGTGGCTGGGATTGGCAGGTGCGCCAGCTTTCAGAGTATGAATTCGCAGTGGTTTTTCCCTCTAAGGACTGTCTACGGATGATCTCCTCGTGCACCAGTTTTACCCTCCCCCTCAACCAGCTTGTGGTTTTTGTCAAAGCAGCTACTTGTGGTGCCAAGGCGGTGGGCCTGCTTAGCAAGATCTGGGTGCTAGTTGACGATGTGCCCGTGGGGCTTCGATCGGTGGAGTTCATGATGGCGTTTGGTAAGCTCACTGGCAAGCCCATGGAGGTGGATTCGGAATCCCTGGGCAAGATTGGCCCGGTTCATCTCAATGTCTGGTGCATCGACCCCGTTTGTGTTCATGGCTCTGTGGATGTCTTCCCTTCTCCTAAGGGTGTGCGACTTCGGGTTCGGGTGGAGAGTGCAGAACCCCGTGCTCCCCCTCCACCCCCGCCTCCTCCTTCCAAGCCTTCGGACCAGGACAAGGATGACACGTAGGGGGATGGGTCGGCTGGGGGGCAGAACCCAAGTGGAGGAACTGATCCGCGTTTCACACAGTCTGAATGGGATAAGCTGGATTCGGATGCACGCGAGCTGCTCAAGGACAATGCCCCTGCCCCTAACCCTCAGAAGGAGGACTTGGCTTCTCGTGCCGCTGGTGCTGGTAAGGGGACCCCTATGTCTGGAGTTTGCTCCAATGTGCCTACTCGCCCGCAGTCTCCTTCCTTCTCTGGGATCGAGGACCTTCCAACTTCCCCCTTGCGCCCCACCGAGCCCTCAACTAAGAAGAAGAAGAAGTCTTCGGTCCGGAAATTTTCGGCTAAGAGTCGGGCCTCCTCCACTTCCAAGCTGTCGGCGACGGGTCTGGCTCGGCGTCTGGACAAGGACCTGGGCTCCGTCTCGGGGTTTGGCCCTGGGCCGGCGTCGCCGATTCGGTGCTCCCCTGTGCTGCACTCTCCGGCATCCACGGCGCGGAAGGGCCGGCGTGTGCGCGACTCTGGCGTGTCGGTGGCGGTGCGGGCGGAGCGGCGTGCCGCGGCCAAGGACCTCCCTCCTTCAGGTCTGTCTGCCCAACCATCTCTCCCTGCCTCCCTTGTTCGCCTTGTTTTACCAGCTCTGTCAGATGACCATTTGCTGCATATCAAGTCTGATATTGGGGTGGTTGCGATGCCGGGGATGAGCTCCCCTTCTCACCTTCTTTCTGTCATTAGGGCCAATGAGGCAGCCCAGGCTGCCATTGCTAAGGCCGTTGAGGCCGCGAAAGGTGCTGGTCCTACTGGTGCTCAGGGCCAAGCCGGGGCCTGGAGGCGACAAATGGTTGTGGCCAGTCATCGGCCCCCCCGGTCCTTGCTAAGGTGGGGCGTCCCAAGCGATCTAAGCCTTGTGGGGCTCCGTGCAGATCGAGTCTCCGTATTAAAAACCTTTCCTTCAAATGAGAGCTCTATTCTGGAATATTCGTGGTTTCGGTGCTAGGGGCGCCGTGACCAGATTCATGACTTGGTTTGTGGTGAACATATTGACATTTTAGGGCTGGTCGAAACGTTCAAGGAATCCTTTTCCCCTTCTGAACTCTCTGCGATAGCTGGGATGGATAGGTTTGATTGGCACCTTCTCCCCGCCTCGGGCCACTCTGGGGGAATCTTGATTGGGTCCAAGCGGGATGTTTTTTATTTCATTACTTTCGATCATGGCATCTTTTGGGCTAGCTATGTGGTTCATCATCGTCAGCTCAACACTTTGTGGGAATTTATGGTGGTTTATGGCCCTGCCGATCACACGCTTGCTCCTCTCTTTTTGGACGAACTATCGACTAAGATTGAAACATGTTCTATTCCTCTTCTAATTGGGGGTGATTTCAATTTGTTACGTTCTCCGGCCGACAAGAATAATCCTAATTTCTCCTGGCCTCTTGCCAATGCTTTTAATGATTTCATCAGTAACTGCGCGTTGCGTGAGCTCCCTAGGGTGGGGGCGTGTTTCACCTGGTCTAACCATCAATCCTCGCCTGCCCGGTCGGTGCTGGACAGGGTTTTTGTTTCTGTTCAGTGGGACTCGCTATTTCCACGCGCGCTGCTTAAGGCTAGGCCTGCGGTGGGCTCTGATCATGTTCCCCTGATCCTGGATGCGGGTATCCTCTCTCTTGTTTCTCCCTCCCGTTTCCAGTTTGATGCTTCTTGGCTTGTTGTGGAGGGTTTTTGCGACATGGTGGCTTCTAAGATCACTAATCTTCTCTCCTCTCCTCACCGCTCCTTTGGCCCCTTGGATGATTGGCACAAGCTATCTTATGAGTTGCGTAAATTCTTAAGGGGGTGGTCTCGGAATAGGGCGGCCGAGTTGCGTAGAGACAAGGAGTCCCTCGAATCTCAAATCCGGGATTTGGACCTATCTGCTGACACATCTGGGCTCTCACCTTCTCAGTGGGCTTCTCGCTACTCCCTCAAAGACGCTCTGCTGCTGCTCCACCAACAGTCAGAGATTTACTGGCGCCACCGAGGTGCCCTTAACTGGACCTTAAAAGGGGATGCTATGACGGCCTATTTTTTTGCGATCGCGAATGGCAGACGCCGCAGGTGTTTCATTGACACTCTGTTGATTGACGGTGTTAGAGTTTCTGACCAGTCCCTCATTATGAATCACATTGTTAGTTTCTATTCTACTCTACTCGGCTCTAAGCCGGACCCTGGGCTTGGCCTTTGTCCTGACTTTTGGGGTGAGGGGCCTAAGATCTCTCCGGACGAAAATTCGGACCTGATGGTTCCCTTATCTGATGATGAGATTTGGCAGGTGATTAGCTCGGCTAACCCGCAGGCTGCTTCCGGCCCTGATGGTTTCTCGATCCCCTTCTTCAAAAAATTCTGGCCGCAGTTGCGGCCTCTCATTTGTTTGATCATCCAAGGGTTCTGGTTGGGTACGGTGGACATTTCTCGCCTTAACTACGCTGTCATTACCCTTATTCCTAAAGTCAAGGGCGCGGATTTGATCTCGCAATTTAGGCCGATCGCCCTTATTAATAACTTCGCCAAGTTTCCGGCTAAAGGGTTAGCCACTCGTCTCTCCCCCATTGCCCACCGTACCATTAGCCCTTTCCAGTCGGCTTTCATCAAGGGTCGTTTCATTCTGGACGGGGTCCTCCTTTTGCATGAAATCATTCATGATCTTAAGATTCGTAAGTCGAAAGCGGTGATTCTAAAATTAGACTTTGAGAAGGCCTATGACTCAGTGAGTTGGCATTTTCTGCGTAGAGTTTTATTGGCCAAAGGGTTCGAGGGGCCCCTCGTCCATAGGATTACGCAGTTGGTTTCAGGAGACCACACTGCCATCAATGTTAATGGCCAGGTTAGCAAATTCTTTGCCAACGGTAGGGGCCTGAGGCAAGGCGATCCTGCCTCTCCCATCCTATTCAATTTCGTTGCAGATGCTTTATCTCGCCTCCTTTCTTGGGTAGCTGCCACTGGGCACATTACTCCGGTTTGCTCTAATCTCATTCCCCATGGTCTCACCCATCTCCAATATGCGGACGACACTATTATTCTGGTTGAGATGAATGAGGCCTGCCTTGCCCACCTCAAATTTATTTTACTTTGCTTCGAGGCCATGTCGGGGCTTAAGATTAACGTTGCCAAGAGCGAAGTAGTTGTGACTGGTGTGGACGAGTCGGAAGCCGCGCGAGTGGCCCACCTTCTTAACTGTAAGCAGGGCTCCTATCCGTTCAAATACTTGGGGTTGCCTATTTCCCCGGATGTGCTACATGCCAAAGATTTTGCCCCGATAGTCACTAAGGTGGGAAACAGGGTCCTTCCCTGGCGGGGTAGATATAATACGAACGCTGGTAAAGTGGCCCTAATGAATGCTTGTCTCTCCTCCCTCCCCATGTTCCTTATGGGCTTCTTTCTCTTGTCGGCTGGGATTCATGCTGGTTTTGACAAACACCGTGGGGCGTTTTACTGGAATGCTACGGACAACCGTCGCAAATATCGCTTCGTCAAATGGAAATTGATGTGCAGGCCCAAAAACCTTGGGGGGTTAGGGATTCTCAATACTTCCATCATGAACCAATGCTTGATGATTAAATGGTGGTGGAAGATTATGAGCGCTGAGGATCAACCCCTTTGGCTGTTGATCCTTAAGGCTAAATATTTCCCATCCTCAAGCCCGATGTTCACTCTGCCGCGTGGTGGCTCTCAGTTTTGGAAGTCTGTGGTCAAAGTTAGACCTGTTTTTCAATCTTTTGTTAAGTTTGTTGTTGGGGATGGTTCCTCTATTCGGTTTTGGCTTGATTGGTGGTGTGGAGATTCACCTCTCTCGGTGACCTTCCCTACCCTTTTCTCTTACTGCTCTGAACCTAATATTTCTATTGCGAAGCTTGCTTCCCAGGGGTGGAACCTGGCCTTCCGCCGTTCTCTGTCGCCTGTAGAGTTTGAAGATTGGCAACGTCTTACTGCCCTCTTCCCTACGCTCTCGACGGTCAGGGACTCGGTGCTCTGGCCGCTTTCTTCCTCTGGGCGGTTTTCTGTTAAGTCGCTCTATTCTAAGCTAGTTGGTGGCACACCTACCAGTCGTTTTCCCAAGTTTGGAAGGCCCGTATTCCCCCTAAGATAAAAAAATTCTTGTGGCAAGCCTTTCGAGGCCGTCTGCCCTCGGCTGATCAGATTCGTAAGAGAAACGAGTCGGGCTCCCAGTTTTGTGCTCTTTGTGGTGAGGTGGAAGACTCGGATCATATCTTTTTTCACTGTCACCTGGCTAAGCTTATTTGGAGTTGTGTGCGGGACTGGCTTCATGTGTCTTGGGCCCCTGCCTCCTTTGCTGAGTTGCGCAGCCTGGCATCCAACCTCTCCGGTGTTTCTAGATGGATCTTTTGGGTGGGCTTGGGGGCTTTATGCTGGTCTCTGTGGACTACTAGGAACAAATTTACTATCGAGCACGTGTTTCCGGCTAAACTGGCTGACTGCTTATTTAAATCATGTGCTTTCCTGCAGCAGTGGAAATCATTGACTAAGGCCGACAACCAAGAGGCGCTATCTATGCTGATCGACAAAATCCGGACCACGGCGTCTTAGTTATGCAGACAAGAGCTTGATGCTTGAGGGATTCTTTTGGGCCTGAGTCTTTAGCTTAGTTGGTTCCTTCTATTCCAGCCTGCGTGCCGTGTACTGGCGTGGGAGCCATGTACCATGACTTTATCCTCGTTGTCTTGCCCAGCGTTGGGGCTTGGGTGTGTTTGATACATTTCGGTGATGCTGTTGCTACCTGCCTTATGGCTTTATTTATAAAGTCGGGCGTATGCCTTTCCTCTAAAAAAATGGAATACCTGGGTAGATGGTGACGGTCCGATCATGGTAGATTGTGTGACCATGTTGCACATCAGTGGTACCATGGGTAACGACTGCTAAGATAGTTGATCCCAATATGCCAAAGTCAGCTACAAGGTTCCAGGTTAGACCGAATCACGGATGCAAATGCACATCCAGGATCGGCGATCTTATTTTGATCGCGGGATGACTGGTCCCTGCAAAATAATGGAGTACTGTTAGGGATGCAAATGATGGTTTGTGCATTCCATTTGTAATCTCCCGTACCGTAGGATGGCAACCAGATGAAACAAGTCCCCTGGCTTGTCACCGCGAAGATGCGGCCTAGATGGCACACGGTGTCTTCGAACGTGTAGGGGTACAAATCTGCCACCGCCAACATGCGCCAGCCTCTGCCGTTACTGCCTCTTGCGTTGATGGCAATCCTTATGTCGAACACCGCGATGAGATAGTAATCGTCGTAGCCGCGTCGCTTTGTTGGCGGGTCCGCAATTGCTATCTTCTTCAATCTCATGTAGGCATCATCATACGTATTCAAGCCCAGCCAGTCCGGAAGGCCGATCCCAATGGTGGAGAAGGGGTCTACCGAAACGGCCGCACTGCTGTGGATGTTGTGCAAAATGAGGCTGGTATCCCGCCGGAGGTATGCAAGCCAATCTTCGTTGGCACCGATCCAGACCTATATATAAGAGGTGGGCAGCGGAGAAATTACGAGATGGAAATGGAATAACTAAGTACTACATGATCAAACTCCATTACTGACCTACTCATCCGACAAAATCCGACTACCTCTCAACGTCGGCAACTCTAGCGGAGTCAATGTGCAACCATGGCCAGTGAGCGGTGGACTGTTCGAAGGATTGTCCCATAGAAGAACCTTCTCCTCGAGGACGCATGGAGACCAACAAGCATGGCCTTTTCCCAAGCCTTTTTAAGCACCGTCTTGAAAAAGTTGGTGCAGGAAGCACCGAGTCTTGCGGCGGTGAGGACGTCGGAGCGGCGTGTGATTTATCCCAGAGGATCGTCGTCCAAGGTCTCCCAGCCCCGACGAGGAGGTGAACCGCCTGGCAAATCCATGGGAGCAGCGATGAACTGCCTTATCTTCGGGGGGAGGGGAACTGGCGAGGAGGAGATAAGAGCGTAGTAACCGCAGGGCCTCGTCCCTTCCAACTGTAGATCGTTCCTTTAGCGAAGGGGTGAGGCTATTATTTACTACTAGTACTAGCATTATGGGACGTTATGGGATTGCATTATACTGTAAATAATAGCACTAGTAAGAAATTTTGGCACTAGCTAGTAGTTTTTGGCGTGGATTAAGAAATTTTGGGTATGTTTTTGCTATTTTTTAAACACGCCAACTAGTGTCAAAAAACGTCTTACATTATGTGACGGAAGAGTACGTGCTCGTACTGTAGCAGTACTAGTACTAATTTTTCAACTAGTAGTGCGATGTACTATACTTCTAGTATAGTGCACCAGTTTTGAACTCTTGAATCTCAGGGCCAAGGAGCTACAGTTGGAAGTGGAGGGTACTACTGTTCTCTAGAACCATCGCTGTACTATCAATGCAAGGAAAGTACACCTGCATAGTGGCCTAGTGGGTACTCTCGGTGCTCTATTCAGCCGCTCCTGTCACGTAGCTGGCCTACTCAGCCACTCCTCTCACGCACACACTAGCAGCTTGTTCATCAGCGACGGTTACTGCGGGGGCAGAACATTTGAGTTATTTAATACAGCGAGACTAGGCTTTTCGCTTCCATTTGTGGAGGTGTAATGGATCTCGTCGAACTTTCTTAGTAGTTCCTTCTTTATGAATGAGATGAAGCAAAGCTTTTGCCTCCGTTTCAAAAAAACACGTCAAGAGGAATTTCTTTTAAGTAGAGCCGATAATGGAGTGAAGTCCATGCGTGCAACGCCACAAGCTATAGAGTAGTATTAGAGCACTTTACATATAGAGCCATATTGCACAGTTCCCAATGCCCTGCCAGGCTTTTCCGACTCCTCGGGGTTAATTGGGAGGCACTAGTTTAAATATGCTACTAGCTGATGAGGAAGCTGCAAGCGAGGTGCGGCTAGCGAGCACGCGAGCCACGAGATGCTAGGAAGGAAAACCCGTTCACATGGCTAGGCTATCCAGTGCACCCAGATTGTGGTGCCGTACGTCCGTTTGACTTCAAAACTCAAACTACCCGTGTAAAATATTGGCTCGCAGCAAAGTTACTATTTAAAAAAAAGGCCGCCGTGCATTCGGCCGGGATCGAACCCACAAAACGAGGTATACACTCCCGCGACCACTAGTAGTACTCGTTGGAGTACAACGCAACCTAGAATCGCGTTTTGTCACTAGTAGTACATTGTTCCTTACAAGAAACCCCTAATAATGCAAGAAACCACTAATAATGCTAAGAAACTACCACCACTTGCATACGTGGCGGACTTAAGATAAGACTACCTCATCAACCATTGTACATGCTCTTACCAACCAGCCCTACCAAGAAATGACTACTCTACAAAGTGCCGTTATAGGCACGTTTCAACCCATGGCCCTGTTTGGATACATTTGTTGTCAATCTAACCCTGCCATCCAAACACCACTTTGGTTAGAGTTAGTTCAGGGTTAGAATCTAACTCTAACCTCTCACTTAGAGTATCCAAACAGGTCCCATGTCGCCCATTAAGTCAACGCCTTCTATTTGACCGGGCGTTATGACTTGTGGGACCTACATGTCAGTCTGCACAAAAATCCCCGAGTGACCTCCTACCTCCGGCCCGTCCACCTAGTCATCCTCGGCCATGGGACGCAGCTACCGCCGCCAACAGAAGGCGAGGTCAAAACCGCCGGCGGTGCGGAGCCCATCTTGCGGCAGCCCGGATGCCAGCTCCGTCCGGCGCTCGCGGCCGCTAGCTAGCCAACATAGCTCCGTCCAGCTGCTTGTCTGCAAGGTTTGCTAGCTAGATTGGCACGGCGGCGCGGCGGCTTGCTCGTGCGCGCCGCGCTAAGGCCAGCCATCTGGCTCGAGCGAAGGCCAGCGCGGCGGCTTGCTCGCTCGTGAGTCACGCTCGGGCCAGCCTGCCAACTCGTGCGGAGGCCAGCGCGGCGTCCGGCCCGTCCGGTGGAGCGGTGGCCAACTCGCTCATCACTGGCGCCGCCGACGAACACGCATCAGTACTGTTTGAAGTAATGTACAGGAAAAATAATGATTTGAGGGGGAATAACAGGATAGAAGGTCAGATGTGGGTCCCTCGTGTCAACGGTCAAACAAAATGTGTTGGTTTAAGCCGCCTCGTCAGCACGTACGTGTGGGCCAACCCTGTCATAAATGGGTTTAAACTAACCTAATCGGTACTAGGTAGTAGTTTTTGGCGTGGATTAAGAAATTTTGGGTATGTTTTTGCTATTTTTTGTACAATAGATTCTTCCTAGGGCTGGTTGAAAGTGGTAGTTTTTTGTTAAATACTCTACATATTGTAAGTAGGAGTGAAAGTTAAGCTTTGGAACCCAATAAGCAAGGCTAGTTACATAGTGCATATGTGTACATGATTGAAAGTAAATATCAACCATGAGTGACTAATATCTTGATGGAAAACTCGAAACTATGGAATACTAGGAAAAAAATTGCATGGTTGGAAATACTAGCAATGTTCATGTGCGTTGCAACGAATCATAATTAGAATAATACTTCTTCACAAACTTGACACAAAACACTCTAATTTTGATATACATATATCACTAGAGATATATTATGTTTCAATTAGAATATATTCCTTGGGCTGTTCTGGTGAGGTCAGGGAGGGATGTGGTTGGTTTTAAGATACTAATTATGGGTTTTTCTGCAAATTGGTAGACAAGTGGGATGTTGGTGAGAAAAGGCAACAACTTACCTCACAGTCGTTAGATGTAGATCTAATGGTCACAAACGACGGATGGAAGATACACCATCATCACCAACTTAGTCTTTTGTAGGAGTACTAGCAAGATCCGTGCATTGCATGGAACATCAAGATGCATTTTTTTATAAAACACTTGTTGTGATTGACCCATGCGGGAGTAATCCCATGTGTAAAAACTAATGATATCTCGAGAAATAGGAGATAAGGTGAAGAGGAGTGAGGCGTGGTGGTGATTGGTGGTCGGACTGAGCGGAGGCATGGGGATTGACGACGCTGGCAGCGGCCACCAGGCCAATTTGTTCCAGAGGCTTCCTTTCTTAATTGCTCAACAATGAGGTTGTTGGAGATAAGGATGAACGAGGGAAGGCCTTGTCTGCAAATGTGGAGAGGGGTGCGTGTATCTTTTAGTTTAATTTCCATCCGTCAGATATAGATCGGACGGTCTATCTTGCAAGATGGCACGCGTACCATCATCACCAACTCAGTTTTTTACAAGAGAAGTATGGAGATACAAACGTCTTATTGATACTTGCTTCCATAAACTAGCATCTACATTCTATTCAACGCCTCAGCATGTGAGGCCTTAGCACGATGACTTCTCGACTGTGTAAAACAAAGGTTTTCCCGTCGCCGATAAGGAGGGGGTGACGGCGGCGCGCTTTTTGGCTTGCTCTAGTCCTAGTAGTCATACTAGGTGGTCTAAGCACGTGTAGATTTATTATTTTTCATGTCTCGTGTTCGCCATACTGCCACGACTGTTGATGAATAGACAGTAAGTTATTCACGGGGAAACCCTTGTTGAGCGTGTTTGCGAGAGAGAGAGAGTGCGTGTGTGATATGTCTAGAGACTGAGGCAATGATAACAGATTCTTTGTGTCTATGTGTGTGGAGGATAGAGAGAGACATGTACATGGGGCTTTGTGTTGTGTAATGTGGAGACACATATACATAATTACAGAGTGAGTGTGTGTAACACCCCGCATGTAATTTTCCATATTTGTAACTCCAACTCTTTCCATTTCCGGCTATGTGTTATGATATTCCCTTCGTGGTCGGGTTTTGTTTGTCGTTTTGCATTTTGTTCATGTCATGCATCTCATATCATGTCATCATGTGCATTGCATTTGCATACGTGTTCGTCTCTTGCATCCGAGCATTTTCCCCGTTGTCCGTTTTGCAATCCGGCGCTCCCATCTCCTCCGGCGCACCCCTCTTGTTTTCTTTCGTGAGAGGGTGTCATATGTTCTCGGAATGGACCGAGGCTTGTCAAGTGGCCTTGGTATACCACCGGTAGACCACCGGTCAAGTTTCGTTCCATTTGGAGGTCATTTGGTACTCCAACGGTTAACCGGGCATCCGCAATGTCCTTCTGTGTGTTGCAGCAAAACCCCCTCTATAAACAGCCCAAAACCCCTCTAACCCACTTCCATGCTCTGGGTTGTTCGATCACGATCGTGTGGGCGAAAAGCGCACTCCGTTTCGACTCACCTAGCTCCCTCTACCTATATATATGCATCTTTCCCGAAATACATTCGCAGTCCAACCCTAAAAATCGCCCTCCGGCGCCGCCGGACGTGTCCGTACCACGCCGGACAAACACGCCGCCGCCCGCAGCCTCTCCGCGCCCGCCACGTGGCGCGCCACCGCTCGCCGCCGACGCCGGCCCGTGAGCCCGCGCGGGGCCCTCCGGGCCCGTTCGCCGCACCCGCGCGCCTCCTCCTCTGGACAGCGCCGCCGCCGCCCGTTCTCCTCGCCGTCGCCGCACCGCCGCCCTCCCGCGTCGCCGTCCGCCGCGGCCGCGTCCTCCTCCCCCGACGCCGTCGCCCTTCCTCCTCGTCGTCCTCCTCGCCCGCCGGCCGCCGTCCTCTCCCTCGCCGTCGTCTTCTCCGGTAGCTCCGGCCACTGGCGAGCTCGAGGCCGCCTGCTCCCGATCGGATCTGAGAAATACCCACGGTTGACTTTTCTCTCTCCCAAAATTCTTCCAAGTCCCAAGATCTTCGCAGTATGTTGCTATGTTCTTTGCATCATAACTCTCTGCATATAGCTTCGTTTCGTGCGTGTAATATATCGAAATGTTCGCCTCATGATCCTCTATATTTTGTTCAATTGCACCATGTTCATTAGAGTCCATCTTGATGCCCAAATCTCTGGTGCAAGAGTGCTAGTTGTTGTTATCTGCTGTTACTTAGCAGAACTTGGAGATTTGTTATTTTTGTTGCATTTAATCTGTGCATCTTATGGGCATGAGCTCTACATGTGTTTTGTTGTATGCCATGCCATATTTCCATAGGTTTATGCCATGTATTTTTGTGAGCTCTGTAGTGACTAACACAAGCATGCAAACTAGGCTCTGTAATGTTTCTGATTTCAGGGACTTACTAATTTCTCTAAGTCTTTGTCTACTGTTATTTTGTTGCCATGTAAACTTGATGCTACAGAGAGATCCATGCATCTTTTGGAGATGTTCAGTAAGGATGTTTTGTAGATATTGTTGTAATTGATCCATTCCTGCCCTTGTTTGCATTTATGGAGTGCCATAGCATGACTCTATCTTGCTCTACTTTTGCTATAAAATATTTCTGGCAGATTGTTTACGTGTTATTCAATTTTGCCAAGCTTGTTGTAGTTGTTTCATACATGCTATGCTTTTGTTCTTGCCATGGATAGCTTCATAAACATGCCATCTTGCTGTAGTTATGCTTGTTTTGTCATGAATTGCTTTGTGGTGAGTGCATCAAGCTCACCAAGATGCCTTCATATTATTGTTTCTGCCATGCTTTGTTTTCTGCCAAGTCTGAAACCTGTTAACGAAACCATCTATGTTTACGTAGTTGCCATCATATCTTCTGGTCCTTTTGGCTTACGGTCAGTAAGGGACTTTTGTCCTATGCATTTAGTAGAATACTGCCATGCCTTGTTTTGCCATGTTAAGTTCCTGTAGCATGTTGTTTTCGTGCTCTGAACATTGCTACCTGATGCTGTTTCAGTCATGTCCAGTAATTTCACCAAGTCTGTGAACCTGTTATCTTTTGAACTTTTGCCATGCTTGTTTGAACCTGCTGTGTTGTGATCTAGCCGTAGCTCAGTGTTCATCATTTGTCAAGAATCTCCTGTAGATTACTGCCATATTCTTTGTTGCTATGTTGGAGTGCTGTAGCATTGTTACTTGTTGCATCCTAAGTGCTATCATGCTGTTAATCGCAGATTCGTGTCATTCTTGTTTTGCTTGCCATTTGCAAACGTGCATCCGTTTCCGGTGATCTTTATATTGATTTCGACCGAAATCATCTCATCTTTCCAGTGGCATGCTTGGTTTGCCAAGTTACTGCCTTGTTCATCATTTTCTTCCGGAGCACGCATATGCATCGCATATCATATCTTGCATATCATTCATGTTTTGCATCATGTTGCTTGTGCATTTCCCGTGATTGATTGTGGTTCCATTGCTTGTGTTCTTGTCTTGGGTAGAGCCGGGAGACGAGTTCGTGAACGAGGAACCTGTTGAGTACGCTTACGAGGATCAAGCTTTCGACAACTCTGAGAACCTTGCAGGCAAGATGACCACCCCTCAAAATCACTTCTATCTTTGCTTTGCTAGTTGTTCGTTCTATTGCCATGCTGCGCTACCTACCACTTGCTATATCATGCCTTCCATATTGCCTTGACAGCCTCTAACCATCTTTTCCTAGCAAACCGTTGTTTGGCTAAGTTACCGCTTTTGCTCAGCCCTTCTTATAGCGTTGCTAGTTGCAGGTGAAGTTGAAGTTGGTTCCATGTTGGAACATGGATACTTTGGAATATCACAATATCTCTTATTTAATTAATGCATCTATATATTTGGTAAAGGGTGGAAGGCTCGGCCTTATACCTGGTGTTTTGTTCCACTCTTGCCGCCCTAGTTTCTGTCATACCGGTATTATATTCCTTGAGTTTGCATTCCTTACGCGGTTGGGTGATTTATGGGACCCCCTTGACAGTTCGCCTTGAATAAAACTCCTCCAGCAAGGCCCAACCTTGGTTTTACCATTTGCCGCCTAAGCCTTTTCCCCTGGGTTTTCGCGAGACCGAGGGTCATCTTTATTTAAACCCCCGGGCCAGTGTTCCTCTGAGTGCTGGTCCAAACTAGAGCCCTTTGCAGCGCCACCTTGGGGAAACTCGAGGATTGGTTTTAGTTGTACGGACTGCTCATCCAGTGTGCCCTGAGAACGAGATATGTGCAGCTCCTATCGGGATTTGTCGGCACATTCGGGCGGCTTTGCTGGTCTTGTTTTACCATTGTCGAAATGTTTTGTAAACCGGGATTCCGAGACTGATCGGGTCTTTCCGGGAGAAGGTTTATCATTCGTTGACCGTGAGAGCTTATGATGGGCTAAGTTGGGACACCCCTGCAGGGTATTATCTTTCGAAAGCCGTGCCCGCGGTTATGAGGCAGATGGGATTTTGTTAATGTCCGGTTGTAGAGAACTTGTCACTTGACCCAATTACACCATCCTTTCCTATAAGCTTAAATAGTCTTGATCTCGCGGGTGTGAGATTGCTGAGTCCTCGTGACTCACAGATTCTACCAAAACAGTTGCAGGTGCCGACGATGCCAGTGCAGATGATGGGATCGACCTCAAGTGGGAGTTCGATGAGGAACGTGGTCGTTACTATGTGTCTTTTCCTGATGATCAGTAGTGGAGCCCAGTTGGGACGATCGGGGATCTAGCATTTGGGGTTATCTTATTTTCATCTGGATTTTGACCATAGTCGGTCTATATGTGTGTATTTTGGATGATGTATGAATTATATTTATGTATTGTGTGAAGTGGCGATTGTAAGCCAACTCTCGTTATCCCATTCTTGTTCATTACATGGGATTGTGTGAAGATGACCCTTCTTCCGACAAAACCACAATGCGGTTATGCCTCTAAGTCGTGCCTCGACACGTGGGAGATATAGCCGCATCGTGGGCGTTACAAGTTGGTAATCAGAGCCATCCCGACTTAGGAGCCCCCTGCTTGATCGAATCGCTGGCGTTGTTGAGTCTAGAACAAAAATGTTTTGAGTCTTAGGATTATATATATCGGAGAGTAGGATTCTTTTTACTCCTCAGTCCCTTCGTCGCTCTGGTCAGGCCTCCTGACGTAGAAGTTTTGACTCTTCTCTCCTCAAATTTCACAAAAAAAAAATTTAGGATCACGCGGGTATCTTGGAATCGTTCCGATGGTTTTGTGACGAGAACATTGTTCTTGGTGCCTCCTGACATTTAGGGGTTGTGGCAGTGTCCCGGGGAGTTGAGCTCCGAGGTGTTGTCGTCACAATTTTATCGTTGCAATTCTGGAATACCTGAGTTTCACCGACATCGAAATCTCTTTTATGCAGTTGTTGGTGAGATCACCTTGACGCCACCCAGTACTGGGGCGGGAGTTCGGGAGTATTGCCATAACTAGTATAACGGATGTTTTTCGAAGGTTGAGGTAAACGATTTCCGAAGGTTTCTTGGTTATGTGTTGACGGATGGATACAGCTGGATCTAGGGATTGCTAGTTTGGGTGATATATTTTGTGTCCCCTGTATCCCCAACACCAGATTGCATAACCAGAAAGTTTCGGGAGTTTATAAGTGGGAATTCAAGTAGCTCTTAGGATATCTTTCCGGCAGACGCATGATATGAGATTGGGGTTCGACGTCTAGAGGTCCGCCTTTCCACGGTTGGTTTTACAGTGGTCTCGTAGTGTCTTAAAGAGTCCTTGGCTATGCCGACTCGGGGACGCTTCGTATGTCATGTGCACAGCCTTGTACATGATGGTGTTGTACGATCGAGCCCGTGTGGGCCCCACCACGAAAACTTCGGATGAAATCTCTATCATATGTTTGTTCCGGCTTATTCTGCAAGCCAATACTTTGTTTTGTTTTGAATTGTGGTATTCGAGTTGCTTCGAAGTCTAATGTTGATTCCATACCTTTTTTTCTAAGTGGCTTCTCAACTAATGGAAGTGTGATCATTTACTATGGAATTCATTCGTTCATCCTCGTTCGAATGTTTATTGTGAAGACTATATGTTGCAATTTCTATCCGTTGATTCTACTTGACTATTTGTCTATCAAGATGCTAACGGATGTCACCCTCTTCAGGATGGCTCCGCCAACGCGTCAGAATCCGGAACGCAATGAAGGGAGTCAAGCGAACCCTCCGCCACCACCTCCGCCTCCGGAGGCATGGCAAGCTATCATGGCAGCCACCAACGCCAATGCTCAGATGATTCTGCAACTCTTGCAAGAACGCACCCAAGGGCAAGGCAATCAAGGAAATCAAGGTCAAGGCAACAATCAGTCTCACTTCGCTACCCTCAACCAGTTTCTCGCAAATCAGCCCAAGTCTTTCAGCTACTGTGTCGAGGCCACGTATGCCGATGATTGGCTCGTAGACATCAACAAGCATTTTGAATGTAGCAATGTCAGGCCTGAGGACTATGTCAAGTTCGCTTCTTTTCAACTCAAGGACCAAGCTGCTGATTGGTATCAACAATACAAAGATTCCAGAGGAGGTCGTGTGATCACTTGGACTGACTTCTGTCGGGATTTCAAAGCGCACCACATTCCACAAAGTGTTGTTGAGAGCAAGCATGAGGAGTTCCGCAATCTCAAGCAAGGCAACATGTCTGTGTATCAATTCAACATCCAGTTTCAGAAACTTGCTCGCTTCGCTAAACAAGACGTTCCTGATGAAAAGAGCATGATCTATCACTTCAGAGGTGGCCTTAGAGAGGATCTGCAGTTAGCTCTCGTTCTTGTTGAGCCTACTCAGTTTGATCAATTCTATAATATGGCACTGAAGCAAGAGGCTGCTCAGCTCAAGTGTGAGGCTTCTAAGAAGAGAGTCAGAGACGCAGTTCAGTCTTCTTCTTCCTCACTTGTGGCTGCTAAGCAACAGAAGTTCTGGTTGCCTCCTCCTCCTCCGTTTTGTCAGCCTTACCAGCAGAAGAACAAAGGTGGCCATGGATCTTCCCACTCTTCCAACTCTGGCTATCAGAACAAGTCTCAGAATCAAGCTCCAAAGTCCAATGCTCCTTATCATCGTCCACTCTCAGAGGTGACTTGCAACAAGTGTCAGCAGAAAGGTCACTATGCTAACAAGTGCTTCAACCAAAGGCGCCTTCCGCCTCCTCCTCCTGTCAGATCTTCCAACAATGCAGTGGTCAAGCATAATCCCAAGGCTGCTAAGGTGAACATGATGAATGCAGCTCAAGCGGAGGAATCTACTGATGTGATAATGGGTAATCTTCCAGTTAATGATATTCGTGCAAAAGTCTTATTTGATACTGGTGCATAGCATTCTTTCATTTCAAGACCTTTTCTGGCTATGCATGATCTGGTTACTGAAGTATTGTCGAGTCCTCTGTCTATTGTTTCCCCGGCTCGACAATTGACTTCTCGAGCATTCGTTCGGGATTCCGTTATCAAGATGGGGAACTATAAATTGCTATCTTCTCCAGTTGTTCTGGGTGACTCGGATATTGATCTAATTCTTGGGATGGACTGGCTTTCTAAGCACAAGGCTCAACTTGATTGTGCGGCCAGGGAAATTCAATTGACACAGTCTTCTGAGGATGTGATTATTTATGCCGCTCGTGATGAAACCATTCGGTTGTTTTCTCTCAATGAGAAGGGCGAATTGAATGCCATCTCTCAGATTCCAGTCGTTTGTGAGTACCAAGATGTTTTTCCAGAAGAGCTTCCGGGTATGCCTCCTCACCAGCCAGTTGAGTTCGTTATCGATCTTGAGCCTGGCACTGAACCCGTTTGCAAGCGTCCATACAAGCTTGGACCCAAGGAGCTGAAGGAATTGAAGAAATAGCTCGATGAACAAGAGCATCTGGGTTTGATCAGACCGAGTTCATCTCCATGGGGTTGTGGTGTTCTTTTTGTCCAGAAGAAGGATGTCACGGACCGACTTTGTGTCGACTACCGCCCATTGAACAAGAAGACTATCAAGAACAAGTATCCACTTCCCAACATCAATGAGCTATTCGAGCAACTCAAAGGTGTGAAAGTATTCTCCAAGCTTGACCTTCGTATGGGTTATCATCAGATTCGCATTCATGAAGAAGATATTCCCAAGACAGCATTCAGAACAAGCTTTGGTTCTTATGAATATACTGTCATGTCTTTCGGCCTTGTCAATGCTCCTCCAACCTTCTCTCGGATGATGAATTTCATCTTCAACCCCTATACCAATGAATTCGTCCTGGTGTATCTCGATGATATCTTGGTCTTCTCCAAGAATAAGAAGGATCATGCCAAACATTTGCGATTGGTGCTCGACAAGCTCAGAGAGTATCAATTCTATGCGAAGTTTTCCAAATGTGAGTTTTGGCTTGATGAAGTTCTTTACCTTGGTCACATCATCTCTGCCAAGGGCATCGCTGTTAACCCCGAGAAGGTGTCCGCAATTGTGAATTGGGAACCTCCTCAGAATGTCAACCAGCTCTGCAGTTTTCTTGGTCTTGCAAGCTACTGCCGAAGATTCGTTGAGAATTTCTCTAAGATTGCAAAGCCTCTTTCCAACCTCCTCCAGAAGCATGTGAAGTATGTCTGGTCTCCTGAGTGTGACGTTGCTTTCAACACTCTCAAAGAGAAACTAGTCACAGGTCCTGTCTTAACTCCCCCTGATGAATCCAAGCCATTTGAAGTTTTCTGTGATGCTTCTCTCCAAGGTCTCGGTGCTGTGTTAATGCAAGAGAAGAAAGTTGTGGCTTATACCTCTCGTCAGTTGAAGCCCAATGAAAAGAACTACCCCACTCACGATCTTGAGTTGGCGGCAGTTGTCCATGCATTGATAACATGGAGACATCTCTTGTTGGGAAGACAAGTTGACATTTTCACCGATCACAAGAGTCTCAAGTACATCTTCACTCAGCCCAACCTCAACCTCAGGCAGACTCGATGGGTCGAAATGATTCACGAGTACAATCCGAGTATTGAATATACTCCTGGCAAAGCCAATGTCATTGCAGATGCTTTGAGCAGGAAGGCTTATTGCAACAGCTTAATGCTTAAGCCATTCCAACCGGATCTTTGTGAAGCTTTCCGCAAGTTGAATCTCCAAGTTGTTCCTCAAGGCTTTCTTGCCAACCTCATAGTCTCTCCTACTTTGGAAGATCAAATTCGTGAGGCACAACTCCTGGATACCATGGTGAAGAAGGTGAAACGTGGTATCGACAAGGGTCTTTCCAAATACAAGTGCTATCGCATTGATGACAGAGACACTTTGTTCTTCGAGGACCGGATTGTGGTTCCTAAAGGTGATCTAAGGAAAGTCATTATGAACGAGGCGCATAATTCTCTTCTTTCCATTCATCCTTGAAGTACGAAGATGTACCATGACCTCAAGCAGTCGTATTGGTGGAATCGAATGAAGCGAGAAATCGCTCAATTCGTGAACGAATGTGATGTCTGTCGAAGAGTGAAAGGAGAACACCAACGACCAGCTGGTCTCCTCCAACCTCTTGCTATCCCAGAGTGGAAGTTTGATCATATCGAAATGGACTTCGTGACTGGATTTCCAAAGTCCAAGCGCGGAAATGATGCTATCTTCATTGTCATTGACAAGCTTTCTAAAGTGGCTCATTTCCTTCCAATCAAAGAGTCTATCACAGCAGCTGAGTTGGCAGAGCTTTACACCTCCAGAATTGTCTCCTTGCACGGCATTCCACAATTGATCTCTTCAGATCATGGAAGCATCTTTACTTCTAAGTTCTGGGACTCCTTCCAGAAGGCCATGGGCACCAACATTCGCTTCAGCACAGCTTTCCATCCTCAAACTAGTGGTCAAGTCGAGCGAGTCAATCAAATTCTTGAAGATATGCTCAGTGCTTGTGTCATTTCCTTTGGCATGAAATGGGAAGATTGTCTTCCATATGCCGAATTCTCCTACAACAATAGCTTCCAAGCAAGTTCGGGCAAGGCCCCATTCGAGATTCTCTATGGCAGAAAGTGCCGTACTCCTCTCAATTGGTCAGAGACCGGTGAACGCCAACTTCTTGGCAATGACTTAATCACAGAGGCTGAAGAAATGTGTAAAGTCATCCGTGAAAATCTCAAAGCCGCGCAATCGCGCCAGAAGAGTTACTATGGTAGTAAGCACCGTGATGTGGCTTTCGAGATCGGAGACCATGTCTACCTCTGCGTCTCTCCAATGAAAGGCACTCGTCGCTTCGGTATCAAAGGGAAGCTTGCCCCTAGATACGTGGGTCCTTTCAAGATCATTGGCAAAAGAGGCAACCTCGCCTATCAACTTGAGCTTCCTTCCAACTTCGCGAATGTGCACGATGTGATCCACGTGTCACAGCTTCGCAAGTGCTTCAAGACGCCCGAGCGCACTATCAACTTCGAAGAGATTGACCTCCAAGAAGATATGTCTTATCATGAGCACCTCGTTGCTATTCTTGAAGAAACTGAGCGCAAGACTCGCAACAAGTCTATCAAATTCCTGAAAGTGAAGTGGCCGCACCATTCCGACTGGGAAGCCACCTGGGAACGCGGGAACCACCTCCGTTCCGAATATCCGGAGTTCTTTCAGTCCTAGATCTCGGGACGAGATCCTCTCGTAGTGGTGGAGTGTTGTAACACCCCGCATGTAATTTTCCATATTTGTAACTCCAACTCTTGCCATTTCCGGCTATGTGTTATGATATTCCCTTCGTGGTCGGGTTTTGTTTGTCGTTTTGCATTTTGTTCATGTCATGCATCTCATATCATGTCATCATGTGCATTGCATTTGCATACGTGTTCGTCTCTTGCATCCGAGCATTTTCCCCGTTGTCCGTTTTGCAATCCGGCGCTCCCATCTCCTCCGGCGCACCCCTCTTGTTTTCTTTCGTGAGCGGGTGTCATACGTTCTCGGAATGGATCAAGGCTTGTCAAGTGGCCTTGGTATACCACCGGTAGACCACCGGTCAAATTTCGTTCCATTTGGAGGTCATTTGGTACTCCAACGGTTAACCGGGCATCCGCAATGTCCTTCTGTGTGTTGCAGCAAAAACCCCTCTATAAACAGCCCAAAACCCCTCTAACCCACTTCCATGCTCTGGGTCGTTCGATCACGATCGTGTGGGCGAAAACCGCACTCCGTTTGGACTCTCCTAGCTCCCTCTACCTATATGCATCTCTCCCGAAATACATTCGCAGTCCAACCCTAAAAATCGCCCTTCGGCGCCGCCGGACATGTCCGTACCACGCCGGACAAACACGCCGCCGCCCGCAGCCTCTCCGCGCCCGCCACGTGGCGCGCCACCGCTCGCCGCCGATGCCGGCCCGCGAGCCCGCGCGGGGCCCTCCGGGCCCGTTCGCCGCCGCCCGTTCTCCTCGTCGTCGCCGCACCGCCGCCCTCCCGTGTCGCCATCCGCCGCGGCCGCGTCCTCCTTCCCCGCGCCGTCGCCCTTCCTCCTCGCCGTCCTCCTCGCCCGCCGGCCGCCGTCCTCTCCCTCGCCGTCGTCTTCTCCGGTAGCTCCGGCCACCGGCGAGCTCGAGGCCGCCTGCTCCCGATCGGATCTGAGAAATACCCACGGTTGACTTTTCTCTCTCCCAAAATTCTTCCAAGTCCCAAGATCTTCATAGTATGTTGCTATGTTCTTTGCATCATAACTCTCTGCATATAGCTTCGTTTCGTGCGTGTAATATATCGAAATGTTCGTCTCGTGATGCTCTATATTTTGTTCAATTGCACTATGTTCATTAGAGTCCATCTTGATGCCCAAATCTCTGGTGCAAGAGTGCTAGTTGCTGTTATCTGCTGTTACTTAGCAGAACTTGGAGATTTGTTATTTTTGTTGCATTTAATCTGTGCATCTTATGGGCATGAGCTCTACATGTGTTTTGTTGTATGCCATGCCATATTTCCATAGGTTTATGCCATGTATTTTTGTGATCTCTGTAGTGACTAGCACAAGCATGCAAACTAGGCTCTGTAATGTTTCTGATTTCAGGGACTTAGTAATTTCTCTAAGTCTTTGTCTGCTGTTATTTTGTTGCCATGTAAACTTGATGCTACAGAGAGATCCATGCATATTTTGGAGATGTTCAGTAAGAATGTTTTGTAGATATTGTTGTAATTGATCCATTCCTGCCCTTGTTTGCATTTATGGAGTGCCATAGCATGACTCTATCTTGCTCTACTTTTGCTATAAAATATTTCTGGCAGATTGTTTACGTGTTATTCAATTTTGCCAAGCTTGTTGTAGTTGTTTCATACATGCTATGCTTTTGTTTTTGCCATGGATAGCTTCATAAACATGCCATCTTGCTGTAGTTATGCTTGTTTTGTCATGAATTGCTTTGTGGTGAGTGCATCAAGCTCACCAAGATGCCTTCATATTATTGTTTCTGCCATGCTCTGTTTTCTGCCAAGTCTGAAACCTGTTAACGAAACTTGCTATGTTTACATGGTTGCCATCATATCTTCTGGTCCTTTTGGCTTATGGTCAGTAAGGGACTTTTGTCCTATGCATTTAGTAGAATACTGCCATGCCTTGTTTTTCCATGTTAAGTTCCTGTAGCATGTTGTTTTCGTGCTCTGAACATTGCTACCTGATGTTGTTTCAGTCATGTCCAGTAATTTCACCGTCTGTGAACCTGTTGTCTTTTGAACTTTTGCCATGCTTGTTTGAACCTGCTGTGTTGTGATCTAGCCATAGCTCAGTGTTCATCTTTTGTCAAGCATCTCCTCTAGATTACTGCCATATGCTTTGTTGCTATGTTGGAGTGCTGTAGCATTGTTACTTGTTGCATCCTAAGTGCTATCATGCTGTTAATCGCAGATTCGTGTCATTCTTGTTTTGCTTGCCATTTGCAAACGTGCATCCGTTTCCGGTGATCTTTATATCGATTTCGACTGAAATCATCTCATCTTTCCAGTGGCATGCTTGGTTTGCCAAGTTACTGCCTTGTTCATCATTTTCTTCCGGAGCACGCATATGCATCGCATATCATACCTTGCATATCATTCATGTTTTGCATCATGTTGCTTGTGCATTTCCCGTGATTGATTGTGGTTCCATTGCTTGTGTTCTTGTCTTGGGTAGAGCCGGGAGACGAGTTCGTGAACGAGGAACCTGTTGAGTACGCTTACGAGGATCAAGCTTTCGACAACTCTGAGAACCTTCCAAGCAAGATGACCACCCCTCGAAATCACTTCTATCTTTGCTTTGCTAGTTGTTCGTTCTATTGCCATGCTGCGCTACCTACCACTTGCTATATCATGCCTCCCATATTGCCATGACAGCCTCTAACCATCTTTTCCTGGCAAACCGTTGTTTGGCTAAGTTACCGCTTTTGCTCAGCCCTTCTTATAGCGTTGCTAGTTGCAGGTGAAGTTGAAGTTGGTTCCATGTTGGAACATGGATACTTTGGTATATCACAATATATCTTATTTAATTAATGCATCTATATATTTGGTAAAGGGTGGAAGGCTCGGCCTTATGCCTGGTGTTTTGTTCCACTCTTGCTGCCCTAGTTTCTGTCATACCGGTATTATGTTCCTTGAGTTTGCGTTCCTTTCGCGGTTGGGTGATTTATGGGACCCCCTTGACAGTTCGCCTTGAATAAAACTCCTCCAGCAAGGCCCAACCTTGGTTTTACCATTTGCCGCCTAAGCCTTTTCCCCTGGGTTTTCGCGAGACCGAGGGTCATCTTTATTTAAACCCCCGGGCCAGTGTTCCTCTGAGTGCTGGTCCAAACTAGAGCCCTTTGCAGCGCCACCTTGGGGAAACTCGAGGATTGGTTTTAGTTGTACGGACTGCTCATCCGGTGTGCCCTGAGAACGAGATATGTGCAGCTCCTATCGGGATTTGTCGGCACATTCGGGCGGCTTTGCTGGTCTTGTTTTACCATTGTCGAAATGTTTTGTAAACCGGGATTCCGAGACTGATCGGGTCTTTCCGGGAGAAGGTTTATCCTTCGTTGACCGTGAGAGCTTATGATGGGCTAAGTTGGGACACCCCTGCAGGGTATTATCTTTCGAAAGCCGTGCCCGCGGTTCTGAGGCAGATGGGATTTTGTTAATGTCCGGTTGTAGAGAACTTGTCACTTGACCCAATTAAAATACATCAACCGCGTGTGTAACCGTGATGGTCTCTTCGCGGCGGAGTCCGGGAAGTGAACACGGTTTGAGTTATGAATGACGTAAGTAGGAGTTCAGGATCACTTCTTGGTCATTACTAGATGACGACTGTTCCGTTGCTTCTCTTCTCGCTCTCTTTTGCGTATGTTAGCCACTATATATGCTTAGTGCCTGCTGCAGCTCCACCTCATTACACCATCTTTTCCTATAAGCTTAAATAGTCTTGATCTCGCGGGTGTGAGATTGCTGAGTCCTCGTGACTCACAGATTCTACCAAAACAGTTGCAGGTGCCGACGATGCCAGTGCAGATGATGGGATCGACCTCAAGTGGGAGTTCGATGAGGAACGTGGTCGTTACTATGTGTCTTTTCCTGATGAGCAGTAGTGGAGCCCAGTTGGGACGATCGGGGATCTAGCATTTGGGGTTATCTTATTTTCATCTGGATTTTGACCGTAGTCGGTCTATATGTGTGTATTTTGGATGATGTATGAATTATATTTATGTATTGTGTGAAGTGGCGATTGTAAGCCAACTTTCGTTATCCCATTCTTGTTCATTACATGGGATTGTGTGAAGATGACCCTTCTTGCGACAAAACCACAATGCGGTTATGCCTCTAAGTCGTGCCTCGACACGTGGGAGATATAGCCGCATCGTGGGCGTTACAGTGTGTGAGATACACATGCGGACATGGGGAGAGATGAGGATCTAGATTAATGGGTGTTTGTGCATGTTTGTGTGTGTTTGTGCGCGCGTTTGTGTGTGAGAGGGAGTGTGTGTATGTGGAGTAGAGAGACCACTAATGATGTAAACCTAGTATAAGGGAAGGGGGAATGGTGTGACATGGGTAGTAGCGGGATAGCATGGGTGCAGGCGAGGGGGGAGCAGACTATTTGGAAGAGACATCGAGTGTGTGTGGGAGAGGGGTGTGAGAGCGAGAGAGAGAGAGAGAGAGAGAGAGAGAGAGAGAGAGCTAGCGACGGAGAGAGAGCGAGAGAGAGAGAGAGGAAGAGAGGGGGCGTTTGTGTCCATAAATGGCGTATAGATAGGGAGACAATGTTGATGTTGTTTGAAATTGGCCTATGTACGGAGACGCATGGGCGAGTCATCGTGTGTGTGATAGGGACTTCATGAGACATCTAGAATAGATGGTGTAGAGAACAATGTGCGAGATCGAGAACGATGATACATTAAGGAGCTATGGAAAGAGTCGCAACATATATGTATACAGGGAGGAGTTGGGGCGGGTCCGCATGTGGGAGAGATAGAAAGAGGAGAGTGGTTCACAAGGAGACAAAGTGTGCTTGTTTGCAGTGGGGGTGGTGTGTGAGGTGAGTGTGCGAGAACCACATAACTAGGGAGATAGACGTTTGGGGGCGATGTTTTGTGTGTATGGGAAAGATACACTCTACATAGTGTGTGTTCTTGGGAAAGAGAGATGCCGGGAGACCTAGCTAGAGAGTGGGGGAAGAGATGTGTGCATGCCCAAGAGACAAAGTGATAGAGACCTATATTGGGGTCCGGACTTTAGAAGAGAGAGGGGTGTTAATGTGCTCGTGTGTTGGTGTTTGGGGGAGAGAACGACTTCTCTGTGTGTGGGGGGGGGGGGGCGACGAGGGGGGGTTGGCTTCAGATAAAGAGTGAGGTGTCTATATTTGAGGGACTTTAGCGTAATTGAGATATACATGGTCAATAGTGTGTGCACTCAAGGTTGATCAATTTGTTTCACAGTTCGGACTATGAGATAACGATACTTTTGAACATGCGTGATATACTTTGATGTACCAGAATTACAAACCTAAGATTGGAATTTTGGAATTCGACTCCATCATTAGCTTTTGTAATTCATTTAAACGGAGGTACATTTTTAAGCCGGGATTTCGTTATTTCACATTCATATATCAAACCTAGAGATATACACATACGGGCATGTTCAAACTTTATAATCATCCACTTTATTCATACACATACACATTTTTGCTTTTGTCATCATATTTAGGATAAACACATTTGGAATTTCATTTGAATTGGACCATATGATGGTATTTGCTTGTAGTAGCTCAATGATCCATATTTGAATTGAATGGACAATCTAAGTTTCGAGTTGGAGACATTGATTTTCAAAACTTGCACTTTTTTTGCGTGCAAAACAAACAAATTCTCGGCCATGATATCATAGTCGGCCGTACAAGAGCAGAATATAATTTCAGGCGCCAAAAGCTTTCAAACTTCCCGCTCACATCGAAATATCTCGCGCCCGAAAGTTTAGCCCTGCGATATTCCTGTTTTACCCCTGCCACATGAACGGAAAAGGGCTGCTTTGGTAACTCCATTGTTTTCCCCTCTTTGCCCCCAACATTCTTCCCCAGAGCCCCTCCCCTCCCCCCGACCCCCCCAACCACGGCAAGCCGCCGAATCTAGTCCTCCGCCGCAGCGGTGGACCTCACACCCCGACGGATCTACCTTCCGCACCTTGGAACCCCCAACTGCCAACTCACCACTTCACCGGAGCCGCTTCAGCGACTGGCTTGTACACCGCTCCAGATCTCCTTGACCGCCATCATGGTCCACCGCACCGGATCTGCTTAACCGGCGCCCTCGTCCACCACAGTGTAGGCCCTTCACTGACTCCCTCGTCCGTCCCTTCGCTGGCCCTTCATACAAGCCCTCGTCCGCCGCAACAGATCCGCCTCACCGAAAGCACTGTACAACGCGCCCGCCGAAGCCTTCGTCCACTGCACCGGACCCGCTCCACGGACGCCATATTCAACTCCACCGGCCCTGCTTTACCGACGCCGCAGCCTCATCAGGTTATTTCGATCTGTACTCCTTCGGTTTTTCTCTTTATCGTGCAACTGTTCACTTACCACAGATGAGCTTTCTTGTATGTCGACAGGCGCCGCAACCGTAGCACCGGAGCCGCTTCAGCGACGGCGACAGCCGGCCCAAACTCAACCGCAACACGAGCACCATCGACGATCCTTAGCTATCAAGTATGCCAACGATACCCATACGCCGCCGAGAATCAGGTACTATTATCCAACGGCCGGCGCCTACGTTCACTTTCTTAGCATAAGCACCGCACCTTTGAATTTCTTCAGGGCATCATTCAGTTTTTCATGAGACGCGTTATTCTGCTTGCACCTGTAGGGCCATACTTCTGGCAGTGAACATGTTACATGTGCTAAATTACATACCAGTGCACATATAGTTAATATGCTTTAGTTTTGTCCTAAGTATTACTGTACTTCCTAGATATCACTGCCTACTATTTTACTTCTTGCATGCTATATTTATGATAATGGTGTTGTTCTGATGCCACCTGTTGGTTCCATCAGACTGCTTCATGTTCTCTATGCTTAATTACACATCAGCAAACTAGCATGTGGTTCCGCTGGTTTTTGTTCGTTTTACCCTACATTTTCTGATGCTAGCTATTACATCACTGCTACGAGCCTCTGTTCATTACTTTTTTGTGTGTTCTTGATCTTCCCAAGTTGCATGACTAATTTGATGCTTCTATTAATTATGGAGCTGCCAACCCCATCAAGCAAAATATTTGTTCTTTTGGGGCTGGCACCTCGAACAAGCATAAAAATAGAGGGAAGCAGATATATTGTCGTGTATGCACACACCCTTCTTTCATTAGTTTAGATGAACCATTGATGATCAATTCGAACCAGTGCATGCGATTAAAATTAATTTTACCTAAATAGAGGGTGCAGAATAAACTACAACAAGTAGATTTGCAACCACGGGATGCTGACGATATCTTCAAAGAACATTGCAACAGCAGCGAGGCTTCACAGCAACATATGGTAAGCCAGTGTGTTTTAGTACATGTGAAATGTAATGCGTGTGGGCTGCTTTCTTGGCTTGTGCCCTCAACCTGTAATCCTACAGAATAACAAATAGTTCAGTTGTCTGCTTTGCTGTATTGCTTGATTCGAATGCTTGTTTGTTACTTGTTACGCTATACCTGAGTTGGCCAATATGTCAGCAGTGCCTGCTGTACTATCGTAAAGAAATGCATGCCTAGTTCATTTGAGTCCTTAACTTTTCCTCTGAACTTCATCACAAGACTGTCTTCGTAGTTTATATGAGGCCACACTGTTAAGTGCTTTCTCAGATTATTTCAACTGCTTAGATGCCTTGGCAACTTAAATATAGCGGTGGTACACTCCCTTTCAACTAGGGATGTCAACTGGGTCCCGTTTAATCCCGATTAAAGTCCACTAGTGGTATGATAGTTCAAAAGAGTTTTTGTTTTTTGAGGAAAATGAACCAGGGAGCTAGCAAAAACTAACTAGATGGGACTGGCGGATGTCGTTTATTTGCCACTTACATCCCTAGTTTCATCTTACCATTTTAATTTCTTTTCGGCTGATGCTGCTTCGAACCATTTAAATATAGCTTGCCATGCTCGGCAATAATTCGTATGTCGTTTACCATGTAAGCTTACTGCCTGGATCATGCGATAACTATCTCTTACTTATGTCCAGCGGAAACCTTTCAGGATGCCGTTCACACTAGGACACAATGTACAACCCCAGAATCTATTTGTGGAAGCAGTGCGCCATCCATGTTACCAGATGGTAGCAGTTCAGAGGCAACACCGCCGGAGAGCAGTCTGAGCACAGATATTATAGTTCTTGAGGCTCTACTAGAGGCAGAAAGAGATGGTGTGGCTGCCATGAATGAGGTAATCTCGATCTTGAAGCTGGAAATTATGCAATTAGCTGCACGCATTATGCAAGCAACCCAAGAATTGGAGGAAGTAAGAATGTTGCATTTGAAGACGGAGGAGGTCCTGCTGCTTCTGCTATCTGAAGCCCAGGGTAATCCCAGTTCTTCTTTAGATAGCAGTTGAAATTGTCATTAGATTATTGTACTTGCATGTTGTGTCATGTCTCTGAATGGATTATGTTGTAAGACCCCCTATGTTGTCCATGTGTTGTAATGATCCGAATTTTTTAGGCGAGGTAATCCTCAGTACTTGTATGATTGACATAAGGTGAACTGTTTTTCGTGTGAGCATATTGTATTGGATGAAATAACTGTTTGACTCAAAGTGTATCCAACCTACTGAATTCGAAGATCACGGCATTTCTAAATCATAATCATATATAAAGGTGGAATAAATCTTTGTTGTGGTTTTGAAGAAATAAATAACAAAACGTAGAATTATCTGTGGATATTCGTAATCGAATAAAAATTGGATTTGGATTTAGTTGCCAGGGCCCAGGGCAAACGTGAATGCTAATTCTCCCAAGTTTTGAACGAAGCGGCTAAACACCCACTATCATTTGTGGGCTGCCCGAAGCAAGTGTTTGCGAGATGGAAATTACTGTCTACCCCTGACACTTGACATCCTTATCGACCGGATTTACACTGCTGTCGATAGGGGTAGACTAGTAACTTCAATCAGACGTGACACGACGGCCTTTGAGCCCATTCAGACACGGTGGGCGCCAAACGTGGGCGGCAAAACACATTTGATTCAAGCTCGTCCGAAAGACATGTGTCTCTCCCTCCATTTCCCCATTCATCCACGGTGGGCGGCAAAACAAACTCTCCTCGTCCGAAATCGATGTAGGCTAATATTTTAAATAGGGGCAGATGTGTAACTTCCCTGAGACGTGACACAACTTCCCTACCTGTCAACCCCGTTCATACACCGTGGGCGCCAACCGTGGGCGGCAAAACACCCTCTCCTCGCCCGAAATTGTTACCGGCAAATATTTGGGAGATGCGAGATTACCGTCCTATCCCCAACCGACGTGATGTCCGAAATTTTAAACGGGGGATAAGTTCGTAACTTTCCCACATTTCAGACAAGCGCGTCCCAAAGTTTGAGATCCCCCCTCCCCCTCCATTTCCCCATTCATACACCGTCGGCGCCACGACAACCTCCCCACTGCGGCCAGCCTCCTCCACCTTGCCGGAGCTGCTACCCCTACCCCGTCGTCCACTGCAAAAGATGGACGTCTTTCATCCACGGCGCCGGACCAGGATCCTTTCGTCGCATCGTCTCGCTTCATCGGCGCCGTCGTCCACCTTGCCGTTGCCGCTCCTACGACCGCCTCGTCCACGGCAACAGGATTTATCCCCCGACCCGGCCGTCTGCCATCTAAAGTCTTCTTCCCCGCCGCCGACAGCCATCGCACCCGCAGCACCCTCAACGTATCAGCAGGGGCCTACACGGCGTCGCAAGAGAGGTGGTACTCTTCCATATGTGCTTAAGTTATTGATCTCACTCGAAAAATAGGTCTTAAATTGTTTACTGTACTTTTCTTGTCCGTACCAAATCGTAGTGGCTAGTTGAATGCAAACATTGGTTGCGAAGTAGCTTTGTCCGGTTTGCACCTTCAGATCCGCCATGTCACGGTCACTATACTCGTAAAGCTTATGGTTTCCCCCTTTATATTCACTACCATCATCGTAGGTGCTTCACTGCTTCGTGTCGTGCTAGCACTGCTCCTCAAGACCTCAACCCATCAAGCGAAACAACATGCCACTCATAATTCCAAAGCTTACGTGTTGAAATACGAATCTGATATGATGCTCATATTACTAAAACAGAGAACGTTTAATTGGTCACCTAATGTTCCTATATTCGTTTCGAAAAGCATGTGCGCCACCCACTGGTCCAGCTAGTTCCACTTTCCTGATTTTACTCTTGATGCTTAGGGTTTTCCCCTTTTATCTACTCTACTATGATCTGCGTAGGTGCTTTCTGTCATACTAGCATTACTCCACCCTTCAAGCTAAACAACACAACACTCAAAATTCCAAAGCTTAGTTGTTCAAATATGATTGTGATATGATACTGATATTAGTTAACAGACACATTTAATTGGTTAGCTAAAGGTCCCACTTGAGTTTCCAAATGCATGTCGCGACATATAGAGAGACAGCAGAATTGCATTTCTTTGTCACTTGTTGACTGTACTTTCTTGTCCATACCAAATCTTAGTTGTTATTTCAAAGCAAATATCGGTTGCTAACTACCCTTTGCGCGGTTTGCAGCTTCAGATCTGCCATCCCACTGCCACGGTCAACACTATACTCATCATGCTTACGGTTTCCCCATTTTATGATGACCACGATCAGCCTACGTGGTTCGTGTCGTAATAGCACTGCTCCACCCATCGAGCTAAACAAGCTTAGTTGTACAAATTCAAATCTGATATTATGCTGATATTAGTAAAACTGAGAGATGTTTAATTGGTCAGCTAAATGTTCCTACTTTAGTTTCGAAATGCATGTGAGCCACATATGGAGAGACCGGAAGGAATAGTATTTCTCTGTGCGCTCTGGTTCATCATGGGTGGCCAACCGACATTGTATAGAAAGACTTGTAATATCTTCAATCTGCTTGCTCTTCTGCTCTTCTTTAAGATGATCCTCTTCTCTTGCGGTCGACTGGTCAGGTCGAGTTATTCTCCCTTAGTATATTTTGAATCTGTCAGGTCAGGTCGACTTGTTCTTCTTTACTATATGTTGAAGCTGTCATCTGCGAAGTATCATCACTTCTGGAGCTCTCATATTTTGAGTAGTAGGCCACATTATATTAATGCACACACCAAATTACAGCATGCATGGCACCTCTTAGAAGAATTGCAGAGATAGCACAAAGGGGTTTACAGGGAGGAAGTATTGGATTAGAATCACTTCTGCATTACAAAGATAATCTCACTTGTTTTTATGTTTTCATGCATGTCAGGTATTGAACATTATCAAAATGAATATGAGAATGGGCGCACGAGAGGAATATTGCGGAACAATCCACTGGCTAACAAACTTGGCATGGTGGAGGATGGCCTATCTTATTCACCCATCAAGGTGCATGCTCTAACTTGGCAAGGTTGTATTGGTCGCACATATTTTGCATCTGACCTCTTGCATTACTTCTACTTTGTTACACCATCTGCTTAGTTTAAGCATCATATATGAGTATATGCCATACCTATCCATTTTCTGTACCTATTCCATGTGTCGTCATACTATGTTTTTCCAGTCAAATGTTGTTCTTTCGTAATAGATGTCCAAAAGGAAGAGGGTGATTGCAGATCCTCAAGGAGTACAAACTAGGTATTTGGAAAAGGTAGTGATACCTGTTAAATCAGATAGATCAGCAGCCACAGAAAACACAGGCCCAACTGTAACAGACTTTACCCCTACTCCAGTGGCCAAACCCCTATTAGAACTGCTGACAGCCCAGCGTCAGGTACTGTCTATGATATCAATTCAAAATTTGAACTCCTAAATTTCTGCATGTGCCTTACCTTCTCTCTTGTATGAAAACTAATTTCAGATGAATCTCCTTGCTCAAAGGATCATAGGATCTCACGACAATACTGGGCTCTGCATTGCTCTTGTCAGTACCTCTTGCCCTTTGTCAGCATACTTACACTCATTGCTGTTTGATTATGTAGCATCACTGTAAATGTTCGCTTCTTTATCCTCCCTTTGCTTGAAATTATAAGATCTATATTTACTCTTAGATAAATGTAGAATTAACACAATGGTTATGAAGTTTTGGATTGCTCATGTAAGTACCTGTTGTCATGTACTCCCTCTGTATCGAATTAATTGTTGATCAATTGGATGTATTTAGAACTTAATAGTGCTAGATACATCCATTTGAGCGACAACTAATAACGGACGGTGGTGGTATTACTGTACATGCATCGCGAGATAGTTGATTGTCTAGCATTACTCTGCATCTTATCTGCCCTGCCCTCCACTTTCTCCAAATTATCATATCTACATTTACTCTTACCAAAATGTTGAATAAAGCCAATGCCACTGCACACGTTGATGTCTGCATTCCTCTTGTCAGTACCTTTTGCCTTGTAACGCTGTACTTAATTAATTGCTATTTGATTATGTATCATCAGTCTGCACCTGAGCTTCATTATCCTCTATTTCTTCCAATATTATTTGATCTATATTTACTCTTTGCAAAATGTAGAATAATGGCAACGCTTATAAAGAATTTTCTTTGGGGAATTTATTGAATTATCTTTCCATCAACATGGAGAAGGGCTTTGTCCAGCCCGTGTTAACATGTAATGTAAGTTCATCCTTCTCAAGCCTTCAAACTTTGTTCTAGTATAGATTTGGATAGGCATCATTTCCTCCACTGCTGTTTACATCTGATTGGATGTTTGCAACAACTACCAGTTTTAAATTGTAGTTGTAAAAACATGTTCCTTATGCAGAACAGATCCATTTATTTGCTTATATAATTGTGAAACCTGTTACGTGTCTCCTTGTTTCTCTTTCAGAGTCGTATCTCTTATGCCAGGCAGAACTTTAGGAAAGATAGTGAGCCAAACCATCTTGAGGACAGCGAGATGACCCCAAGGTCCTGTCTTGATGAAGACAGTGAGTTGAAGCTACTCACCAGCAGGTGTGAGACAACCTCTGTGCAGTCGCTGCCTCAATCAGTTCGACTTCTTCAGTCTCAACTTAAAGCGGAAAGGCTTGCTTCAGCTCAGCTCCGACTTGAAGTCAAAGATGTAATGAAGATGTCAGGGGACTGCCTTGCGCACTATGGTGCCATACAGCTAGGGATGAAGCATCTATCGTTGACACAACTGAGGTCTCATCAGCTTGTTCGGCTGCTTGCGGGGCCCGAGCTTGCCAGGTCTAGTGCCTTCTGAAGTGCTCTCAGTTTTGTATATTCTTTTGTCGGCGCGTTTATATGCACTGGTGGCGACCTTTGATGCCCAGTGTATGTAATCCGCGGTCATGTTGCGCTTTATTATCACCGGTAGCGAACTTTGATTCCAGTGGAGTAATATGCCGTAATTTCTTTATTGTATAGTCTAGGTTTATTCTTTGGTCGGTATGCTGTAATTTAGGCCGGAAGGTTCAGTGGATCTCAGTGTTGTCGGTCTTCAGGCCGGCTCGTTACTCATATGGGCCAAAACGTGGGCCTATAATCATCTTGGGCCATTAGCAGGTCTAAACCTATAGTAGTTTCCCGCCTTTAACAGGCCATGGGCTACATATTTACTGTAGTGACACTGGGCTTCCTACGGGCCGTAGAAACAATGGGCCTTCTACGGTCCGTAGAAACAATGGGCCTTCTACGCGCCGTATCATCAATGTGCCTTAGACGGGCCGTATGATCGATTGGCCAAACATGGGCCAAAAACAGACCGCATTATGGTCGTAAATGGGCTAGAGTTGGAGTCGTCCGTTCATGGGCCGACCATAACGGGCCGTCGTTAATAGGCCATATTTGATGACGCTATGAAAACGGCCCAACGTATTAACGGGCCACAAACGGGCCGACTGTAACCACGGGCTGAATTTGGCCCACAAGCAGAAAATGGCAGTAACGGGCCGTAAGTAACCGAATGCTGGGAATGAGCCCAAGAATAAATGGGCCCTGAGAAGGCCGAAAGATAACATGGGCTGCAAACGGCCCAATGGATTAATGGGCCGTTAATGGGTATAAAGTGATACACTGTTCATTACGGGCCAGTTTCACCACGGGCCGTTAATGGGCCAAGAGTTACAAAGGGCCTCATATGGGCCGAAAGACGTCATGGGCCATACATGGGCCGGAACTTAAAATGGGCTGGAATCATATTGGACGGCCTAGATGACGCTACTGGGCCTAATTTGGATAGGTCGTAATGGGCCCTAGGTTAGCGGGCTGTAAATGTGCTATATGCGAACAGGCCGTTAACAGGCTTTCTGTGGGCCGGCCCGCCACCTTTTGACCAAGTCAAACGGGCCAGCCTTTTCACAGGAATAGGCCTCTGTTCGGCCGTGCCACGTGTCGATGTATCATAGGCGCCTTCGGTCCAATGAGTGGATGGCATCTGTCCCAACGGTGAGCCGACACGTGTTTCCTCCAGCCAATGATGATTTTACACGTGGAAAATCCCCATTGGTCGGGGCTGTTAGCGGGTTATCAGATCCAAAACCAGACCCGATAGCTGAACGGTGTTCCATTACGGTGGATGCCACATGTCGGTCACCCTTGACGAAAGCACTTCTGTGACGCGTGATTTATCGTCATGCAAGTGGACACTTCCGTGATGATAATTTTGGTAATGTCATGGAACACTTCTACAACAGCATAGGTATGACTATCTTGATTCTGTCATAAAATCTTCATGGATGTACATGCATGACAAAAAACGCGACCTACTGTGACAAACACGTATCATCACAGAAGTGTATTTTTTTGTAGTGCAAGAGCTTGTACAACCCCTATTTTTCTGTTTTTTCTTAAATTCATTCAATTTCACATAATTTCACAGATATATATACACACATCTGAAAATACTTTCAACAAGCATAACAATACATATACATACCAAATCATATCCCTGCCATATGGATATGATCAGGCAACACATATACATACCAAATCAAAAGTCCATATGAAACATATATAGCTAGCCAACATATCCAACAACAAGCATACAATGGTTTCATCCATACATACATATATAGGTAGCAAGTTTCACATTGTTCATCCTACAAAATCAAAACAAAAGGAAGCACAAGGAGAAGAGTAGACTCCATCAACGCAAGCTTCCTCATCGAAAGCAAATCTGCAAATTGGGAAAGAACAAAGTTAGAAGAAGAAGACTAGCTAGAAGAAGAAGAAGAAGAAGAAGAAGAAGACGAAGAAGAAGAAGAAGAATTTTTCTTCTCTTTCCTTTTCTCCTCTCCTCTTCTTTATCTTCTTCTTCTTCTTATAACTAAGGTAGGTAAAAATGCCATTTTTAGCTAAGCTAGGTAAAAATGCTAAGTGTAGGTCATTTTAGAGCTAAGCTAGGTAAATAGGTCATTTTGGAGCTTAGTAAGGTTATTATGTCATTTTCGTGGAAAATAAGCTAAGTCTATGTCATTTTGGAGGTAACAAAGATTATCATGCCATTGACCTAAGTATGCTAAGTATGTCATAAATGAACTGAAGAAGCTAAGTATAGGTCATTTTTTAGCTAACCTAGGTAGTTATGCCATTTTTGGCCTAAGTAAGCTAATTATGTCATAAATGATCTAGGTAAGCTAAGTATAGATCATTATTGAGCTATCATAAGTAGTTATGCCATTTAGGAGGAAAATAAGCTAAGTATGCATTTGTTAAGCGAAACACTAGAGAAAACTTACCCTCATCACAACAAATGCGATGAAGATCGCAACGAAGGTAACAATTGATCCAACGGCATAATGATACCAAGCCTCATTATCAATGGCATATTTTCTAATCTTCTTAAGCTTCAGGCGCACTGCATCCATCTTCAAGCGCATTGCATTCATCTTCATCTTGTGATCATCGACGACATCGGCAACATACAACTCCAATGTCATCTTCTCTTCTTCAATTCTTTTAATTTTTTCTTTCAAATAATCATTTTCTTTTTCAACTAAATTTAACTTCTCGACAAGTGGATCGGTTTCAAATTCCTGTTCACATACCTCGTAGATTGAAATATCTCTATGTCAACTTGATGGCCATAATTGTCATAAATGCGAAATGCAACAAATAGTTATAAAAGAGAATTTACCACATCCGAATCATGAAGCGGGCAAGGGCCGATGGGGACGGATATCAAGAACGGGAGACGCATAGTGGTCACGCATACTGATGATTGAAGACACCTATAGCTAGCAAGTTTCATCGGCACAAAGACCGGAACAAAGCAAATGAAGGGGGAGGAGGAGATGTCATTTGTGCTCACCCACGAACGCAGGGCGGAGCTCGTCGAACACTAGACCCTCGCTGTGACGAAAAAACTGCACATTTAAATCGAAAGATGAGTAACATAGCAATATTGTTTTTTTCGTCAACCTAACTAAATATCTACAATAGGACGAGCGGGTTAGGGGGTTCCTCGGCGTCGAAGGAACCCTAAATAGTAAGTATCATCAGTGTGAGATAGAGGTGGCGCCCAGCGTGGAACACTAGATCCACATCCCACAAGTGACGCCTGCGCCCGGCGTCCCGCGCGCAGCAATAGTTTTGGGGGCCGATGATGGTCGAACACCTTGGCTAATTTGTCTGGCAGCCTCTGCGATGAGGATTAAAGCCAAGTTTTAAAACTTCAAACAACCAAACTGACTAGAGTCAGTTTGGGTGTTTCAAGTTTCAACACTTGGCTTTTAATCATCATCGCAGAGGCTACAAGACAAATTCGCATAGGTGTTCGACTGCCATCGACCACGAGAACTGTTGCTGCGGGACGCCGGACGCCGGCGTCACTTGTCGGACATGGATGTAGTGTTCGACACTGACGGACACATGTATCTCGCACCGACGATACTTGCTATTTAGGGTTCCATCGATGTCGAGGAACCCCCTAACCCGCTCGTCCCCGGGCGCCCTCTGGTATGGGCGACGGTGTCAGGACCGGCGGGACCCACTGGCTCCACCATCTATCCCCTCGGCGACCTGCTATCCATGACCGGCGACCCTCGACCATCGGCGACCCTCTTTTTCAACTTTTCCTACTTCTTTGTTTCATCTTCTACTTCTACTTCTTTTTTTTCATCTTCTTCTTCTTGTACTTATTGTTCTTTTTTTATCTTCTTCTTCTTACTCTTCTTCTTTTTCTTCCTCTTCTTCTTTTACTTCTTTTTTTCATCTTTCTTGTTTATTCTTAAAAAACAGAAGAAAAAACCTAAACTAAACTATAAACTAAATGTAACCTAAAATAAACTAAATTAACACAAACTAACCTAAACTAAACTAAACTAACCTAACCTAACCTAAACTAACCTAAACAAACAAACATAAACTAAATCTAAAAAATAGAAAAAACAAAAGAACTCACCACGAGGAGGGGCGGGGCGGTGGCGGGCGGTGCGGCCGGTGACGGGGGGCGCGGGGTGGCGGCGGCTCGGGCACGGGGCGGGGCGGCCGACAACGGGGGTGGCGGTGGCTCAGGCACGGGGCGGGGCGGCCAGCGACGGAGGTGGTGCGGAGCGGCGGCGGCTCGGGCACGGGGGTGGGGGTGGCGCGGGGCGAGGCGGCCGGCGACGGGGGTGGCGCAGGGCAGCGGCGGCTCGGGCACGGGTGAGGGGCGGCGGCGGCTCAGGCAGGGGAGAGAGAGTAGACAGAGAGAGGGGTGGGGCGCGGCCGCTGGCCGCTTTTTAGTTAGGTCATCACTCAGTTGAGGAATTTTCTTGGTATGGCTGCAGAAAAAGAAGATTTGTCAAGAATTATGGGATCAATTCTCAGCTCTTTGCCGTCTGCTAGCAGACGGCAAAGAGCCTAGCTAACGGACGTTAGGTTGGCCTCTTTCTTTCCCGTCCGCTAGCAGACGGCAAAAAAGCTTTGCCGTCTGCTAGCAGACGGCAAAGAAAGTGGCTGTTAGGTGGTTCTCGCTAATGGGCCAACCTCCTTTTCCATTTGCTAGGAGACGACAAACTTCTATGCCGTCCGCTAGCAGACGGCAAAGAGCTGGCTGACGGTAAACATGATCTTTGCCGTCAGCTAGCAGACGACAAAGAGATGGCTGATGGCAAAGATCGTGATTCCAGTAGTGACAACTGAATCTTTTTATCAGATTGTTTATCCATTATATATTCAGATCATGTCTACTATTTCTTAATTGTATTTGACATCATTTTTCATTTTGTTTCAGATAAAAAGCAACCCACACGGGCACACTTGCCCACCTGGAGGGGGAGGGGGAAAAGGACAAATCAAAGCTTGCAAAGACTAGGTGGGTGGCAGATGCAATCTTGGATTGGGTGAGGGAAACACCAACAATTGGTCCAACAGCACTCCATGGGAAGCTATTTGAGAAGTAAAAGATTAATATACCTTACATGAGGATTTTCTATGCTAAGGAAAGGGCTCTTGATAGGATTAATGGTCCATGGCAGGAGAGTTTTCAGTTGCTTTACACCTTCAAAGCTGAAGTGGAGACAGCTAGTCCAGGGAGTGTTGTAGAGATTGACAAGCATACAATTAATTACAAAATAAAAGGGAAGGCACTGGAGAAGGAGTGCTTCAGGAGGGCTTTTGTTTGTTTCAAGGCTTGCTGGCAGGGGTTTCTCGATGGTTGTAGGCCCTATTTGGTTGTCGATGCAACTGCTTTGAATGGAAGATGGAGAGGCCATCTAGCAGCAGCTTCTGCAGTTTATGGACACAACTGGCTATTCCCAGTTGCATTTGGTGTGTTGGAGGTAGAGTCCGAGGAGAGTTGGGTCTGGTTTCTGCAGCAGTTGCGCAACATTATAGGTACACCCTCAGGTTTAGTTATACACACATATGCTTGCAAGGGTTTAGAAACTGCAGTAGAAATTGTATTCCCTAGAGTGGAACATAGGGAATGTATGCGACACCTAGCACATAATTTTAAAAAGAAATTCAAAGGCAAAGTTTATGATGAGAATCTATGGCCAGCATCATACACATGCAGCTTGAGGAAGCATGAACACCATTTGAGAGTGTTGTATGCTCATAATCCTTTGGTGAAGGAGTACATGAATGAACATCATGGAAAGGTGTGGTCAAGAAGCAAATTCAATGAAATCTACAAAGTAGACTATGTGACCAATAACCTCGCTGAGTGTTTCAATGCAAAGTTCAAGTCAGTGAAAGGGATTTTGTTGTGGCAAGCATTTGATAAGATTAGGTAAATGATCATGATAAAGATGGCTCTTCGTAAAAGAATTGCAGAAACACAATATGTTGACCATCTTATGCTCCCATCTCTGATTAAGGCATTGCATGCCAAGGCAAGAGGACTAAGGATGAAATGCATTCGACCGTCGAATTACGAGGCTGAGGTGACATACACTGACAGTAAAAGTAGGGAATGGAGATATCCAGTGAACCTTGCAACTAAGGAATGCAGTTGTAGGCAATGCCAGATCCGTGGGAAACCGTGCATACATGCCTACATCTCATGACTGTTATTGGAGGTGAAGATGGTGAAGTTGATCAGTATTGCTCTGAATATTTCTCTGTTGCCAAATTTAGGGTTGCTTATGCTGAAAATGTGCCTGCACTCTTGGGAGAAGACCAATGGAACATAGTAGACCCGGGGTTCAAACTCTATTCTCCTGTACTGACTAGACCACCAGGAAGACCAAGGAAAAACATGATAAGAGCCGGTGAAGAGGGTTGTGTAAAAAAACAGTGTAAGTGCAAAAGATGTGGTATTCTAGGGCATATTGCTAGGCTTTGTACCAATCCAGTTGATGCATCATTTGGAGAAGAGGAACAATGGGCAGCAACAAATGCAGGGGAGAATGCAACAGCAGAGGAGAATGCAGCAAGTTTAGAGGAGAATGCAGCAGTAGAGGAGAATGAAGCAACTGAAGTAGCAACTTGGTATGTGTGCAATCTTTCCCTTTTTTGCATTTGTTCTCTTTTTTATCGATGGCTAAGCTTATTTCTGTTTGACCCAGCTCTAGGATAATTAGAGGCACAAGACAGAAAAGACCTAGAGAGGAAGAAACTTCGGTTGAACCATCATCTGCTGCAGAATTTGAAACCATGGCTTATGAAGGCTTTGAAGCTATAATAGAGGAGGAAGTTATTTTGTCTGAAGTTCCTTTAAGGATTAGTGAACCCACAGATGACCGTCAACTGGTCATCACTTGCTCGGTCAGTCAAAGCTCAACAAAACCGCCACCACCAGAAGTGAAGATCAGAAGCAACAAGACAAAGCTTTCAAAAGCACAAAATATCCCACGCAGGGAAACCAGAAGCAAGACGGTTAACCCATCCCGGAACACAAGGAGCAAGGCAATGATTTGAATTTTAACTTGAATGCAAGTCATAAACTTTGAACTTTAATGATTTGCAATAAGGATTCTGTCGTCAATTTGAACTACTGTGAAAACTTGTAAGGTGTAATAATTATATTTTTAATTTGATGTGAAATTTTGAGGTAGAATACAAAACTGAGGCAAATTTTGAATTTTAGGCAAACTTTAAATTTGAACCAACACTTGAAGTCCATTCCCATGTGGTGTGAGTTGCAAATTTTGCTAAACTATTATATACGTTAGGTGATCAATCCGATCTCTTTTGCGTGGTAAAACTTGTAGTCATGAGAAATGTGCTCCAAATGAGCTCCCAAGCTAGGGTAAACATCCCCATTTGTAATCAAGCTATTTTGGACCTACTCCAAATGAGCCAAATATTTTTTATTAACACCTATTCAATCTATATAGTGTAGATTCGAAGAATCACTATTCATTGAATTAATCTTTATATTTTTTTCTTTTTTTGAAAAAATATACTTTAATAGAAAACCATTAAAAACACGTTTAAAATATGAAAATGGAAACTAAGTTCAGATCCTTCTTATTCACTTTGAAATCAAGCTTTGGTGATTTTTTTATTTTTTTTTATTTTCAAAAACTTTAGGATTGAAAGTATGTCTAGAGGGGGGTGATTAGACTACTTGACCAAATAAAAATCTAGCCTTTTCCCAGTTTTAAGTCCTGGCAGATTTTAACAACTTAGCACAAGTCAAGCAATCAGCCTACACATGCAAATCTAAGAGTATAGTAGCGGAATGTAAAACATTTGCATATGAAGGTAAAGGGAGGAGTTTGAAGGGAGCAAACAAAATGTACACACGGAGATTTTTGGTGTGGTTCCGATAGGTGGTGCTATCGTACATCTACGTTGATGGAGACTACAACCCACGAAGGGTAACGGCTGTGCGAGACCACGGAGGGCTCCACCCACGAAGGGTCCATGAAGAAGCAACCTTGTCTATCCCACCATGGCCATCACCCATGAAGGACTTGCCTCACTAGGGTAGATCTTCACGAAGTAGGCGATCTCCTTGCACGTACAAACTCCTTGGTTCAACTCCACAATCTTGTCGGAGGCTCCCAAGTGACACCTAACCAATCTAGGAGACACCACTCTCCAAAAGGTAATAGATGGTGTGTTGATGATGAACTCCGTGCTCTTGTGATTTAAATGATAGTCTCCCCAACACTCAACTCTCTCCCATAGATTTGGATTTGGTGGAAAGATGATTTGAGTGGAAAGCCACTTGGGGAAGGCTAGAGATCAAGATTCTTGTGGTTGGAATGGAATATCTTGGTCTCAACACATGAGTAGGTGGTTCTCTCTCAGAAAATGTATGCTGGAAGTGTAGGATCGTTCTGATGGCTCTCTCCATGAATGAAGAGTGGGTGGAGGGGTATTTATAGCCTCCACACAAAATCTAACCGTTACACACAATTTACCAAACTCGGTGGGACCGAATCATAAAACCCGGTCAGACCGATTTGTTCAAAATGTGAACGTTAGGCTTTTCGGTGGGACAAACATTTCAACTCGGTGGGACCGATTTCATTAGGGTTAGGGCATAACGTAATCTCGGTGAGACCGATCACATAAACTCGGTAGGACCAATTTCTGTAATAGGCAAACAAAGAGTTGGTCAGGAAAACTCGGTGGGACCGATTCGCTCATTTCGGTGAGACCGAAACGTTACAAAAGGGAAACAGAGAGTTTGCATTGCGAACTCGGTGGGACCGATCGATCATCTCGGTTGGACTGAAACATTACAAAGGAAACAGAGAGTTTGCAATCACATCTCGGTGAGACCGAGATCCCTATCGGTGAGACGAAGTGACTAGGGTTTCTGGCAGTGGCTATGTCAAATGAACTCGGTGGCGCCAGATAGATCAAATCGGTAGGGCCGAGTTTGACTTTTGGTTTGGGACATATGTGGATATGAGAAAGTGGTTGAGGGCTATTGGAGCATATCACTAACCATTTTGAGCAAGCAAGCCATTAAGCAACACCTCATCCCCTTTTAATAGTATTGGCTTTTCCTATGGACTCAATGTGATCTTGGATCACTAAAATGAAAATGTAGAGTCTTGAGCTTGAGCCAATATGTGTCCTCAGCATTTTGAGGGGTCCACATTCCTAATCCATGTCATGCCAATCATTGAACTTTCTGAAATGATCATCTTGAAATAGCATTAGTTCAATGAGCTATATGTTGTTAGGAATTACCAAAACCACCCAGGGATAGTTGCACTTTCAATCTCCCCCTTTTTGGTAATTGATGACAACATATAGATCAAAGCTTCGACAAATGATAATAAAATTGAAATACATCGTAGCTTTGAGAAGTATGTGATAAGCAAGAGCTCCCCCTAAATATGTGCATTATTTAAAATTTGCTTTTGAATGCAAATGCACAATCGATTAGGATCATGGGTTACTCTTCCATGTCACATACATCTTGGTGGAGCGCTCAAAATGATATAAGGAAAAAACATGCACTCATCACCAAGCAAAGTGAATGATCTTATATGAGATATAAAAGGTAGCATCATTCAAGCATAAGCATTAAGGTAGAATATGATCAAACACATGATCGTACAAGTATCTCAAACACAGACATAGAGTATTAAGCAAGCACAGAAAAGTATCAACCAAATAACAAGAGACAAAAGAAGCAAAAAACACTCTCTCTCAAAGCCTATGATCTATACATTTCTCCCCCTTTGGCAACAAGTTACCAAAAAGTTTGAAAATGCATAGTGCTATGCGTCTCTCTAGGCTTGATCTTTGGGAGGTGGTGGTGAGAGGACTCCGAGGACGAATGCATCTCTAGAAGTTGTTGGAGCTGGTGGAGTTGCAACTGGAGGTGGCACTGAAGCTATGGCTGATGGTGCTGATGTGGTAGCTCTAGTGTCAGCCATGGGCACTGCAGCAGACCTCTGACCTCTAGGCACTCTCTAAAAGGCATTTGTGGTAGCCTGCCTTTCCTCTCCTCAGCTTCTTCCTGGAGTTACTCAACGGTTGTCTGCATCTGAGTCACTTTCAGATCAAGATCATAGAACTTTGTCTCAATGATCCTCTCCAAGCTCTCCTGATTTTGAGTCAGGGTGGCCAAGCCCTTCTCAATCCTCAAAGTTGCTTGAATTAGATATCCAAGTTGATATTGTTTGCTCTTCAGAAACACTTGAGATGCCTCTTCAACACTTGGCATCTTTGCAGCCTTTTCAGCCTTTGCCTTCTCTCTCTTTTCTTGTGCTTGCACAGATGTAGGATCTTCTTCATTCATGACAACAGTGTTGTCCTCAAAGTCTGGTCTCAAGGGTAAATGCTCCTTGTCCAAGAGATAAGTGCATGTGCCCATCTTGGAGTTGATGAGCACCTGAATATGTGGAGCATACCTACAAGATCTCTTCTGGTCTGCAGCTGTCCTCTTGATTGTTTCCATAATCAGGCTCATAACTTTGAATTTCTGAGGCACATCAAATATCTGTAGCAAGTTGATTGAATGACCTCTGATCATCTTGTGATCTCCAGATTTGGGCAACAATGTATGCCTCAATATAGTGTTGATAGTAGCTAATCCAGACAACAAGTAATGTACAGACCCAAGCCTATGAGTTTCCAATGCCTTGTCTGGAATCTCCTTGTACATGTTGGCCATAGAGTTGTGGTCTTTCTTCTTCTTGCCATAGACATCCAAGTCATCTTCATGCTCTTTAGGGGCATTGATCAATTTATCCTACTCATCAACAGTTGATTGGTACCTTGTACCTTCAGACATCCAAACTATTCTTCCATCAGGATAGAAGTGTGCAGTGGAGTAGAATTGCATGATGAGTTCATCATTCCATTTTGTCAGCTTCTGACCCACAAATTTGTCCACTCCACATGCTCTAAAGCTCTCATGTACACCTGGAAAATGGTCTTCATTCTCATCAATGTGTTTCCAGTCATCCCACTTCATATCACAGACTATGGGCTTCTTGTCAAGCAATATGGTTTCATAGAAATCTTGTTGCTCTTTGGTATGGAACCTGTAGTCCACAGCAGTCTTTCTCCTCACAGCCTAAGGGTCACTTTGTCTCCAAAGTCTGAGACCTGCATCTTTCCTGATCTTCATGTCTTCTGCCACAGGATGATTATCATCATGATCTGGAATTTTTGGTTTAAGCTTCCTAAGCACTTGGGCTTCAGCATCTTCTACTTCATCCATCTCAGGCACTGGGGCCTTGTTCTTCTTAGCAGAAGAAATGTTCCTTGTGCTCCTCTTGGGATTTGGAGCTGGAGCAGAAGCTTTGGGGGTAGTCTTGGGCTTGGAAGGGGTAGCCCCAGACTTGATGGCATCCCCCATCAGCTTTTGTGACTTGGGTGCTGGAGCAGCATCCTCTTCTTCTTCTTCATCAGATGAATGCCTCTCAAATTCTGCCATTGGATCCACCTTCTTGCACCATCTTCCTCTCTTCCTTTCCTTCTTCTTGCCCTCACCAGCAGTCTCTCCTCCAGTTGATTTGGAAGTGTCGTGAGTGCAGGCTCTGGCTTTTGACATAGGAATCCTCTTGGCATGTGCCTTCTTGTGCATACCAGGTTTTGTTGCAGCAGCAGCTCCATATTCCTTCTTCAGCACTTTCTTTTTGGAGCTCACTTCCTCCTCAGTAGCCACATAGTCCTCATCCTCTGAGTCTAAGGTTTTCTTCTTCCTTAACTTTGTAGCTGCTTTGGGCAAATTGCTTGGAGTGCTCCTGCTGCCCTCATCATAGCTGCTAGAGGGACTAGTGCCCTCACACAAGTGCACTTGCTCTTCTGATTTGTTCTGGCTATCACTCTGATCAGACATACTGGCAAAGCAAATTGATAGCAGACCCTGTGAATAGATATAGATGAGATAGAGTGGATGAGCATCACAAAGTGCAGAGGTTTTTGCAAAACTGATGAGTCAAAAACTTAGTTTTAGTTCTCCACAGAAAGCATTTTAGAGCTACCGATTTGTTAAACTCGGTGACACCGAAGCAACATTTGGAGTCTAAACTAGTGAACTCGGTCAAACCGAGTCACAGTTCGGTGACTCCGAGATTGCTACGGTTCACAGAGAGTTGAACTCGGTCGCACCGATTTGCAACTTTTGGTCAGACTTAAAAGTGCAAGTGCAATGGCCTAAGCCAAATCGGTGAGACCGATTTCCACAACTCGGTCGGTCCGAGATGAGTTCGGCGGAAACCTAACCCTAAATTTTCGAATCAAACCTAATCTAATGGAGGTTTTGCTGGACATATTGATCTCATACGTGGTAAGAAACATGGCATTGACCTTGTGCTCAGAATCGGAGGTAAAAAGAATGCACAAGGGGTCTAACTCTTACCCTAGTTCGGCGATGAGCTCGCTACGGCGGCAACGGCGGCGTTGAAATCCGTTGATGGTGATGGAAACCAGCGGCGGGAGGTCGCTGGTGACAAGAGGATGACCCGGAGACCCGAGGCGGCAGAGCAGGACACGCGCGGGATGAAGGGTTTTGGAGAACTTTCCAAAATTCAACCCGTCGATATATGTATCCTGACACTGTCGGTGTGACCGAGTGGAACAACTCGGTGTGACCAAAAAGTTCTAATCGGTTGCACCGAGATTGAAAACCTAGATCAACTCAAACTCGGTGTGACCGAAGTGGATGAATCGGTCAGGCCGAAATGCACAGAGAGGTTTTGGAAGTTTAAGTCTATGACGAATCAGGGACTCCAAGTGCTCCTCACATAGAGTGGTTCGAATCTGACTTGATCAAACTTTGTGATGTAGCATGAATAGAGTTTGAGACGAGAAAAGCATAGATAGCTAGAGGAAGTTCTTAGGCATTCTTGTCCATCCATTTGGCAAAAGAGAAAAAGCCAAACAATCAAAGCAACAAAATGATGTCCTCGAATGAGTAAAATATGCAACCAACATGCTCACACAATAAAATGGCAAATGAAATATGTGGCAAAGCATGCACAAACACTCTAGCATCTATCAAGCAATTGGCGATGACTAGGTCATCTATATATGAGGATATTGACTTAGGAGTCAAATGAGAACATTTGATCATAGGTCATACTCATCGTTTAAGCACAAGTGGGGTTACCACTTTTACATAAAGCATTGTTGTGTTCACACCATTAGAGTTGCTTTAGCTCAATTTTTAGAGTAAAGCTCCCCCTAGATGTGATATCTCCCCTAAGAGGGATGAACTAACCTTGGGTTTTGTCGATGATGACTTCATATAGATGTTGAAGATGTGGATGCTCAATGTTGATGTAGATCATTTGGAGCAACCCATTGGAGTGAGTTACACTTTCAATACCTACACGGGTTAGTCCCACAAGGAACAAACAAGGATATCCATAGACATAGAGTGATGTTCACACAAGATGATGTCCATGAAAGCATTAGGTTACCTTGTCCCTTGTCTTACCAACAAGAGAGTTTGTGACTCCTTGAACTAGTGCAAGATGTGGAAGTTGTTTGCACTTGTCCTCGCCAAGATGATATGAGTGAAGTATGTTGGCGGAGTCACCCTCAAGAACTCTCTAGTTCTTCTTCTTCGGGATCCACATCATATTGATGGGAATCCTTGGAGTTGTAGTTGTACTTGATGAGGTAGAACTTGATGTAGTCTTCGGAACCCACTTGACCAAGGCCTGAGGAGCTTCTTCAAATGCATCAATCTCCTCTTGAAGCTTGTCCTTGCCATTTTGCTTGTGGTCTTGTGGTGGAAGATCATCTTGAGCTTGTGTCCCTTGGAAATAAGTAGGATCATACTTCTCTTGTTGAGGAACAAATTTGTCTTGGGGTATTGATATTCTTCCCACTCAACTCCATTGGCATTGAACCTTCGTTCAAAACCAACACATTGATTCTTCCGGTGCTTTCCTTGCTTGCGTACAATTTCCTCAAATTGCTTACTCTCGGCAAGGCTCTTGTAAACACCTTTCTCTATAATTCCCTTCAATAAGCTATTTTCTTGCTCAAGGGTAACTTGGCTAAGAGAATCGTTAGTGGAATCAAGAGAAATACTAGAAGCAACAACATTGGATTTAACATGATTATTGTTACTACTAGAAGAAGAATCTTTCTTGCTCTTGTTGCTAGATTTAACTTGTGGCATATAAGTAGACAAGAGTAAATGCTTGGCAATGTAAGAAGAACTTTTCTTACGAAGATCATCATTGATTGCTTTTAAGAACCCATGCTCTTGCTCAAGGTTGAGCTTTTCAAAGCGTAGCTTCTCATGAGTCTTTAAAAGTTCTCGATGATCTTCCAAGGTAGTTTCATGAACTAACTTAAGAGTGTTTAATTCTTTAGTTAGTCACTCAATCTCCTTCTTATCATCATCATTCGTTTTATCTTGATTAGCATGATTAATAGCAAGTTCATCATAGTTTTCATCACTAGAGTTGTCAACAAGTAAATCATCATCACCTAGCAAATCATCTTCATCACTATTGAAATCAACATACTCGGGGTGTGATACCTTTGGGCCTTTAGCCATGAAGCATCTTCCAATTCCTTCATTTGGTGAGTCAAATATGTCATAGGAGTTGGTTGACACAAGTGCTAGACCGGCAACACCTTCATCTTGAGTATATTTGGAGTCGGAGTGATAACTTCTTTCGGAGTGATGGTCGGAGTCGGAGCCGGATACCCATTCACCAACATGAGCTTGATGTCTTCGTTTTGTGTAGCTCTTTGATGATTTGTCCTTCCTTTCCAAATCCTTGCTTCTCCGAGAGGTTCTTCGTTCATAACGATCATCTCTACTCCTCCTCTCTCTCTTGGTGGTGATTCTTCTCTTCTACTTCTCCTTTCGGGTGAATCTTCTCTTCTTTTGTAGGGGGGCGTACACTCATTGGAGTAGTGTTTAGCTCTTCCACAATTGTAGCAATTACGCTCACGACTCGAAGATCTTTTGTCATTGTAGGACCTTGACTTGGAACTTCTTTCTTTGCTTCTACTCTTGTAGAACTTGTTGAAGTTCTTCACCAGTAGGCTCAATTCCTCATTGAAGATTTGTTTCTTACTTGATGATGTAGGAGCATCACATGAGGCTTTGTAAGCACCACTTGACTTGTTGTGAAGCTCTTCCTTATCCTTGAGTGACATCTCATGAGCAACAATTCTTCCAATGACTTCCGTTGGCTTGAGATCTTTGTAGTTGGGCATCATTTGGATCAATGTGCACACGGTATCATATTTTCCATCCAGGGCTCTTAGGATCTTCTTGATGATGAATCTATCGGTCATCTCTTCACTTCCTAAGCCGGCAATCTCATTTGTGATGAGAGCAAGCCTAGAGTACATTTTAGCGACACCTTCACCATCCTTCATTTTGAACTTGTCAAGCTGACTTTGAAGCACATCCAATTTGGATTCCTTGACGGAGTCGGTACCCTCGTGCATATCAATCGAAGTATCCCAAATTTCCTTTGCATTCTCAAGACGACTGATTTTGTTAAATTCTTCGGGGCACAATCCGTTGAAGAGGATATCGCAAGCTTGAGCATTGTATTGCAGCATCTTCAACTCTTCTGCGGTAGCTTCACGGTTCGGTTCCCTCCCATCAAAGAATTCACCTTGCAAGCCAATACACACAATAGCCCAAATGGCGGGGTTATGTCCAAGAATATGCATTTTCATCTTATGCTTCCAACTAGCAAAATTAGTACCATCAAAGTAAGGACCTCTACAGTGATAATTTCCCTCGCTAGACACCATACTCTCCTAGGTTGAGAAACCAAGGCTATGATCACCAAAAGCTATGGAAATCAAGGCAAATGGAGACCAAAGCTCTGATACCACTAGACGCTATACTCTCCTAGGGTGATTAGACTACTTGACCAAATAAAAATCTAGCCTTTTCCCAATTTTAAGTCTTAGCGGATTTTAGCAACTTAGCACAAGTCAAGCAATCAACCTACACATGCAAATCTAAGAGTATAGCAGCGGAATGTAAAACATTTGCATATGAAGGTAAAGGGAGGAGTTTGAAGGGAGCAAATGCAATGTAGACACGGAGATTTTTGGCGTGGTTCCGATAGGTGGTGCTATCGTACATCCACGTTGATGACTTCAACCCACGAAGGGTAACGGCTGCGCGAGTCCACGGAGGGCTTCATCCATGAAGGGTCCACGAAGAAGCAACCTTACCTATCCCACCATGGCCATCGCCCACGAAGGACTTGCCTCACTAGGATAGATCTTCACGAAGTACGCGATCTCCTTGCCCGTACAAACTCCTTGGTTCAACTCCACAATCTTGTCGGAGGCTCCCAAGTGACACCTAACCAATCTAGGAGACACCACTCTCCAAAAGGTAATAGATGGTGTGTTGATGATGAACTCCTTGCTCTTGTGCTTCAAATGATAGTCTCCCCAACACTCAACTCTCTCTCACAGATTTGGATTTGGTGGAAAGATGATTTGAGTGGAAAGCAACTTGGGGAAGGCTAGAGATCAAGATTCTTGTGGTTGGAATGGAATATCTTGGTCTCAACACATGAGTAGGTGGTTCTCTCTCAGAAAATGTATGCTGGAAGTGTAGGCACGTTCTGATGGCTCTCACCATGAATGAAGAGTGGGTGGAGGGGTATTTATAGCCTCCATGCAAAATCTAACCGTTACACACAATTTACCAAACTCGGTGGGACCGAATCATAAAACTCGGTCAGACTAATTTAGTTCAAAATGTGAACGTTAGGCTTTTCGGTGGGACCGACATGTCAACTCGGTGGGACCGATTTCATTAGGGTTAGGGCATAACGTAATCTCGGTGAGACCGATCACATAAACTCGGTAGGACCAATTTCTGTAATAGGCAAACAAAGAGTTGGTCAGGCAAACTCGGTGGGACCGATTCGCTCATTTTGGTGAGACCGAAACGTTACGAAAGGGAAACAAAGAGTTTGCATTGCGAACTCGGTGGGACCGATCGCTCATCTCGGTTGGACTGAAACATTACGAAGGGAAACAGAGAGTTTGCAATCCCATCTCGGTGAGACCGAGATCCCTATCGGTGAGACCGAAGTGACTAGGGTTTCTGGCAGTGGCTATGTCAAATGAACTCGATGGCGCCAAATAGATCAAATCGGTAGGGCCGAGTTTGACTTTTGGTTTGGGACATATGTGGATATGAGAAAGCGGTTGAGGGCTATTGGAGCATATCACTAAGCATTTTGAGTAAGCAAGCCATTAAGCAACACCTCATCCCCTTTTAATAGTATTGGCTTTTCCTATGGACTCAATGTGATCTTGGATCACTAAAATGAAAATGTAGAGTCTTGAGCTTGAGCCAATATGTGTCCTTAGCATTTTGAGGGGTCCACATTCCTAATCCATGCCATGCCAATCATTGAACTTTCTGAAATGATCATCTTGAAATAGCATTAGTTCAGTGAGCTATATGTTGTTAGGAATTACCAAAACCACCCAGGGATAGTTGCACTTTCAAAAACCGAAGGGAACCATACTTCCTCTCCTTGGTCTCTATGAAACGTTGTACGTGATAGCTCATATGTGTAAAGGTTTTTTCCTTAAAATGTCCATAGACAAAGTTTATTATTTTTGGTTGGTAACATGTCACAGAAGACAACATTGTGCGCAGGTTTTATATTTTTGATTTTTTTAAAATTAATGGTGCTAATTTGACCTCGATCGTGCTAGCTAGGTTTTTTTTGTAAATGTACGTATACCAAGTTTAGTATTTTTCCTCATTAGTGTGTCTTATAAAACGACGAACGGCGAATTTTCATTTTTTTTGATTTTTTTTAAAGTAGTTATGCTCAGTCAAAGCCTTGGAAACCCCGTTGACCAGCTCAAAACCCCTCTAAACCCCGCGGGGTTTCGCCTAACCCTAGCTCCGAACGCCAACCGTCTGATCATACCCTAGTGCCAAGCGACAGCCCTCAGATGTGGTCTTCTAGAAGGAATTCCGAGGGCAGGCTGCATGCAGGCTCCGCGCCGTTGGATCACATGGATGGCTCCGCATCGTTGGATCGTGGGGCGATCCGCGAGAGGTGATCCACGAGACTTGTTGGTTGTGCCTCCCCTTTCTTCTGCTGCTTATTCTATAGCGACGAGAGGAACCACTCCTCCGCTGCTTCTTCTTCTCCAGTGACTTTGGGCGATATGACGAGCTCCACTTCAGCCTCCCGCCCCTCATGGACCCAGTATGGCCCACTTCCCATGGAGCGATGTCCTGACTGCCCACGCAGCGCGCCACCGATACGGTTGACTTTGAAGAAGTCAAGAATGGCAACTATGGGCGCGAGTTCGTGAAATGCGAGAGCAAGCCAGAGGGGCAGGTTAGATCTCATGGTTTTTCTCTGATTTCTTTTTCTATTTTCTTTTAATTCTTTTTCGATCTGGAATTTAGGATTCATGTTTTCGTTTCAGATCATGAAGAAATGCACACATTTTGAATGGCTGGATGACTACGTTAAGCGGATTCAATTCAATGGTGCCCCAACCAGGGAGCTCAATCTGCCGTTAGCACCAACGAATTTGGTCTCTGAAAGTGCTGCTCTGACAGTTGGGGATGCAGATCTGAAGGGGGAATTAAAGAAGATGAACAAGAACTTGAAGCAGATGATTCAATTGAACAAGCAGGCGAATCTGATAGCTTTAGGATTTTATCCCTTTTATTTTTGTGTAGTTGCTCTAGGATTTGCTTACTTGCTGGTCATCACTCGTTAGAGATGTTATTAGTGTGGTGTCATGTGCTCTAGGATTTGGTTAAATTTGTGGATCATGTGCTCTACGATTTGCTTAAATTTGTGGATCATGTGCTCTATGCTTTGTGTTGCTTAATTTGTGGATCATGTGCTCTATGCTCTGTGTTGCTTAATTTGTGGATCATGTCAGTTTCGTCAGTTTTGTACACTTTTAGTTTCGTCAGACGACACCGACCGCAGAAGAAAAAAATGTAGTTCTAGGGCCCAAATTGAAACTAAGCTTTGGTTGGGCCGTCTCATTGCGTTGAGTGTCGAAGGCCTACAAAGATAAAAGAGGCCTAGAAAATAGTGCACGCGCTGGCTCTGTTTTTTTCCTTGATTATTGCCATGGTAAATCGATTTATTGCCATGCCGAACAAAAATAGTGCATGATGGTAAATCGATTTATTGTTGGACTTGCCCATGTCAAATTTATTTGTACATATAGTGGCAATTCTTTCTATATATAGCCTACGGCACAACACTTTGATTTTTTTGACATGCGGGTATTATAAACATGTTTTTATTGCAAGAAAAATATTATATACATGATTTTTTGTTTTTGTTTTTGTTATTAAGAGCATGTTAGACTTAATTATGTAGATCATGATATCCATCTGAAACCACGTCTAAATAAAGTCCGGTGGCACCATTAGCCACCATATCCATCTAGAGAGCATGTCTAGGGCTCGGCTACGGCACCATATCCATCTAGAGAGCATGTCTACGGCTCGGCTACGGCACCATATCCATCTACCGATATCTCACGTAGCAAGCATACATCCATAACATAGAAAGTAGCAACCATAGCGTACTTCTTACATAAAGCATAGGGTGCCCTAAACCATAGCATAGGCCACAAACTATTCAAAAATTAGGTTGTTTTTGTTCATACAATATACGGAATAGGGCCACCAACAATTCAAAAAAATTAGCTTTTCTTCTTCTTCTTTTCAACATCAACATGGCTCATTTTTCTAGCTTTACTTTCCTTTTTGACACTTCAACTAGTCCATTATCCGCGCGTGCGAAAACTTAACCCTACTCTAAATGGGCCATTTAAACTTGACCTACACAAGTACACACCATGAATATAACAAGACGAATGAGCTACCCTCCAACCATTTTTACAAGGCTAACCCCAAAACTTGCTGGTTTTCATTGAGGGATACCCTTTCATTGATTGATTTAGCGAAAGGGCTCATGTACGGCACCATATCCATCTAGCGATATCTCACCTCAAATAAGATAGGAATAGCAAGCAAAACACAGATAACCAATGACATATCAAATAAGGGTAGCAAGCATAACATAGTTCTTAGGGGATAACACGACAGAGATAAAAAGTTCACGGTACAACCAACGACATAATTAAGATAGAAATATATAAAAGATAAAAAGCCCTAACACCCTAGGGCAAGACAAGCTCACGAGACCGGGCCTTCACCACCATATTCACTGCGCCTCCTCTTCACTGCTCCTCCTCTCCATGTCGTCCTCGCCGATGTAGTAGGGGAGGCTGTGCATACCGTCGCGGGTGGGGAAGATGTAGTCGAAGTTTGTGAAGATGTTGTGGGTTGTGAATGCGATGAATTCGCATCCACACCAAAACACCTTGCCGAGGAGGTAGTACGCGTCAAATCTATTGGTGAAGGTGACGGTGAGCCCTATCGGCGGAGTCCTAGAGTTTGGACGCACTTCCTCCAGTCGAAACATCACCGGCGAGCCTGCCAGGAGGTGGGCAAAGCCCGCACCAAGGAACCACTGGGCAAAACCCCTTGCACCCCTCCAGCGTGAGAACGCCCACACGTGGAGCGTCCTCTCCACGACGACGCCGGCCGGATACCGTCTCTCCGGCATGGTCGGTGGGAGCTCGAAGGTGGGGCCGTTGTACTACATCCTCGCCTCGCTTTGAGAGTGCTCTGGGTTTGGGTGAAGAAGAGAAGGGGGTGGCGCAAATGGATGTGTGGAGAATAGGTGGAGGGGTGGTGGTTTCAATAGGGAAAGGGGAAGGGAGGGGGAGTGGCACCTGCCGCGCTTTGGATTTGCTATGTTCAAACGAGCCGCGTTGATTGATATGCCACTTTAATTGCCAACAGGTTTCAATTGCCACATTTAATAGATGTGAGTGGATCGAAAAGTGTGAAACAATGCTCTACATCGAGGAGACACGCGTGCGAGATGAGACGAACTAGCAACAGCAACCATCCCTGCGTCCGTGGCGGCTCGCGTGAAAAAGAGGCCGGTCAGCGTCCGCGGCGGCTCGTGTGCAGAAAGAGGTCGGTCAGCGCATCGTGGTGGCAGGCAGCGGTGCGTGCAGGTAGGCTAGCTACGTGCATGCATAGCAGGCTACCTGGACATGTCGTGCATGCATAACAGGCTTCTGTCATTGCGGCACGTGCACGGCCCAACAGTCTAACCACGGTCCAACGGGCGAACAACGGCACCGTCCGACGCGACCCCACTCATCAGGTCCAACAAGCGACACAGTCAGCGCGGCCCCACTCGTCAGAGTTAACGGTCAAAGCACTGACCCGACGTCATCCACCGTTTGTGACCAGTTCTGAGGGTTTCGGGCAAGGGAGTGGGGAAAAGTGAGAAAAAAATAAGAGCGTATGAATGAGTATGGCTAAGGAACCAGGGGCACAAATGTAAAAAACCCTTTTTTGAAAGGAGGGGGGTTTAGGGGTTTTGGAGGGTTTAGGGGTTTCATATTGTGTTATCTAGCTAATACATATAGAGAGAAGTGACCTCTCTTTCTTCGTGCTTGGTCCATGCTAGCTACTACATATAGAGAGAACTCGACGCTAGCTAGTAAGCAAATGAAGGAACCATTAATTACACAAGATCATCATGAACATATATAGAGAGAAGTGACCTCTTTCTTCGTGCTTGGTCGAACAACAAGTTTCCGTACATCTATCTGAAGCTACTACATATATACAATATAACATCTCTTACGATCCCTGACATCATCTACCGAAAATCCATTTGAATTTCCATATGGTATTCTCCCTTTTCATGTATGACGTGGTCAAGAAAGAATCCCGCCAATTCCTCTTGAATTGCTCATATGCGATCATGTGGTAGGAGTTCATCCTGCATCTACCACATCTAATTTAAAGAAGGGGGTCAATACATATATATGAATGAAACTCAACACAATTGATCGTAATAAAATAAAATTGTGAATATTGTTTACATACTTCAAATTGTTTGTCAGAGTAGCCCCGCTTAGAGGTCGAGTGGCGCATGAACTCGCAAACGTAGTATCCACATAAATTATTCCCGCCTGCCTGCCACAATCACTTTACGAGAATAGAGCTCTATCAAACTGATAATCAAGCATGATAATGGTATTGATGAAACTAGAATCAATGAGAGATGCGCGGAACTAGCAAGTACTACTTACTTTTGGGTGTGTAAATTGCAGCTCCTTCTTGAGACCCGGAACCATTCTGGTGAACTTTTTCCAAACCCTGCCCGGCAAAGAAAACGATTACTTGATATCAGGAAATGAACAAATGAACTTACTTCTGGAGCATTTCACTCATGTCCGCATAATCCTTAGGATCTTTACGTCTCGAGTCTAAGACAGTTACTACTCCCCCGTCAAGCTTAACGGATATCAAAATAAAGTGGAACCTGCGCATGCATAACTCATTAATTATAGTACTAAACCTCGAGTAAGCGAAACCGAATATGCACAAGACAGTAACACTCACTTGAAGTTGTAAGGAAAGAGTATTTCCCTTTTGTTTTGATGTCAAAGGAATGCTTTTAGCAAGTTTTCCTCAGTATCTTCAACTCTATTTTGTACCGTCCATTCATTTACGGTATTTGGGCTAATGAACCCAATGTCATAGTTTTGTCCTCTTTTGCACTCGACGATCTTCAATATGCATAATATAGTGAGGGTAATTATATATACATGCAATGAACGAGCTGAGCTAGAGACTTAATTACAGAAATAATACTTATAGACAGTAGCAAGAACGAGACGCTCAATCCTAGCAACCTTGAGAGCTCCTTTGAATACCTTATGATGGTGTTAAGGCCCAGGGGTGCCTCTCCTTGCTGGTTACCGGCCCGAGGGCCCCTAGGTTGGTTCTGCTCTGGGCCATCAGTCCAGCCCATGTGCCTCATAGGAGAAGAGTCTTGAAGCCTTGCCGTTCAATGCAAGGAAGCCGGAGTAGTCCTCCAATGGACTCCTCTTCACAGACTAAGCCGACTAGGTTGTGTAACCCTAGGGGTCGTAGTATCTTATATAAGCCGGGGCCGAGCTAGTTGATGGATCATATAATCCTTTGGTTTTACCTGTACTTTGTACACCCAATCGCAATATACACAGAGCAGGAGCACCTCTATCATAGGGCCTGAACCTGGGTAAAGTCGTCTCATGTTTCCCCTCCGACCTAATCACCATGTTAGGGTACCCTACCGAGGGATCTGCCGGAACCATCTCCGACAATGGTGGCCCATTCAGATCTAGCATGGTGAACGCGGAGGTTTGATGGGATCGCTGAAATCTCCGACAGTGGTGGCCCATTCAGATCTTGCATGGTGAACGCAGAGGTTTGATGGGATCACTGAATCAGTGGTGGCCCATTCAGATCTTGCGTGGTTCACCACGCAAGATCTCAATGGGCCACCATTGTCGGAGATGATTCCGGCAGATCCCTTGGTAGGGTATCCCAGTGGTGATTAGGTTGGAGGAGAAACATGAGACGATTTTACCCAGGTTCGAACCCTCCGATAGAGGTAAACCCAAATCTTCCTCCGTGTATACTGCGATTGGGGTGTACAAAGTACAGGTAAAATTGAAGGATTGTATGACGATCTATCGACTAGCTCGGCCCCAGCTTATATAACATACTGTGGCCCCTAGGGTTACACAACCTAGTTGGATACGTCGGTGGAGGGGAGTCCTCCATGGCCCTGGCTTCCTTGTCTTGAATGGCAAGGTTTCCAGAGTCTTCTCCTATGTGGCCCAGGGCGGAACTGACCTAGGGGGCCTTGGGCTGGTAACCAGCAAGGCGAGGCACCCCTAGGCCATAACACCATCAAAACCTTTCAAGCTTTTTAAGTAGGAGAGATTTGATGGAATCAGACCACACTTGCTCCCATTAGATAGTGGAAAATATGCTAAGATTAATTGAATATTACTCGAAAAAAATTATTGCATAGGTTCTCACACCAGGTTTTGATAGAGTATAGGAATATATCTAAAAATAAATAAACCTAACCAACAATAGAACTATCCCTCCAATTTCCGATTAATGGTACAACTCACCTCACATTAACAGTGGTGCATGATCCCTACTTCGACTCGTTTTCTGATAGTTTTGGGTGCCCTTAATAGGATCTTTGGGTGTTCTGTACTTTTGAATCATAGAGGTTAGGTTACCATCATATTTTGAAGAAATGTAGATTGTCCTTTGGTTGTATTGTTGTTCTGTAGTTTAATGATAATTTTTTTCAGTGGAAAATGCAAATGAAGACAATTTGTTGTGGTTCCTTGATACGTCTCCAACGTATCTATAATTTATGAAGTATTCATGTTGTTATATTATCATTCTTGGATGCTTTACAATCATTTCATAGCAACTTTATATCATTTTTTGGGACTAACCTATTGACCCAGTGCCCAGTGCCACTTGTTGTTTTTTGCTTGTTTTTTACATCGCAGGAAATCAATATCAAACGGAGTCCAAACACCCCGAAACTTTTTCTGGATTTTTTATGGACCAGAAGACATCCAATGGGCCAGAGTAGCACTTGGGGGTGCCACGAGGGGGGCACAACCCACCAGGGCACGCCTGGGCCCCCAGGTGCGCCCCGGTGGGTTGTGCCCACCTCGGTGGGCTCCCGTACCCCCTCTTCGCCCTATAAATCATCAAATATTCCAAAAACCCTCGGGGTAACCCTAGATCAGAAGTTCCACCATTGCAAGCCTCTGTAGCCACGAAAAACCAATCTAGACCCCGTTCCGGCACCCTGCCGGAGGGGGAAATCATCACTGGTGGCCATCTTCATCATCCCGGCGGCCACCAATGTGAGGAGGGAGTAGTCCACCCCCGGGGCTGAGGGTTTGTACCGGTAGCTATGTGTTTAATCTCTCACTCTCGTGTTCTTGAGATGGCACGATCTTGATGTATCGCGGTATTTGTTAATACAGTTGGATCATATGGTGTTTCTCCCTCTCTATCTTGTTGTGATGAATTGAGTTTTCCCTTTGAAATTTCGTTTAATCGGATTGAATACTTTTTTGAGAGCACTTGATATGTCTTGCTATGAATACCCATGGTGACAATGGGGTATCATATTGATTCACTTGATATGTGTTTTGCCACTCAACTCACGGATTCCTAAGGTGACATTGGGGTAATCTATGCATAGGGGTTGATGCACGTTCTCATATTTTGTTTCTCTGGTAGAAATCTGGGGGCACTCTTTGAGGTTCTTTGTGTTGGATTGAGTATTATAAATAGGAATTTTCTTTGGTGTTAATTTAGTGCGAACTCTTGATAGATCGATCGGAAAGAAATAACATGGTGTTATTTTAGTACGAACTCTTGATAGATCGATAGGAAAGAATAACTTGGTATTATTTTAGTACGAACTCTTGGATAGATCGATCAGAAACAATAGCTACAAACAATTTCTTCTTATGTTCTCCGCTAGATAAGAACTTTGGAGTGATTCTTCATTGCATGTTGAGGGATGGTTATGTGATCCAATTACATTAGCATTGTTGAGAGATTGCACTAGCGAAAGTACGGACCCTAGGCCTCATTTTTAAGCATTGCAATACCGTTTGTGCCCACTTTTGGTACTTGCTACCTTGCTGTTTTTTATTGTTACTATGACAAAAACCAATATCTACTATCATTACTACACTTTTATTACCATCTCTTCGCCGAACTAGTGCACCTATACAAATTATCATTGTATTTGGTGTGTTGGGGACACAAGAGACTCTTTGTTATTTGGTTGTAGGGTTGTTTGAGAGATACTATCTTCAACCTACGCCTCCCACGGATTGATAAACCTTAGTTCATCCACTTGAAGGAAAATTGCTACTATCCTACAAAACTCTACGCTTGGAGGCCCAACACATGTCTACAAGAATAAAGTTGCGTAGTAGACATCAAGCTCTTTTCTGGTGCCGTTGCCGAGGAGGTGAGTGCTTGAAGGTATATCTTTAGATCTTGCAATTGAAACTTTTAGTTTCTTGTTTTATCACTAGTTTGGTTTATAAAAGAAAACTACAAAAAAATGGAATTGAGGTTACATCATATTATTCATCTTTATAATGTCTTTTGCGAGAATGATGGAAAGGAAAATTGTTCTCAATTGATAGAAGAAGAATTCTATAAAATGTTTGACAAAAAATCTTTGAATTATGAGCTTGATTGCAATGTTGTTTGTATGAACTCTTTGAATATCCATGATGCTAACGATATGCAAAGCCATAAGCTTGGGGATGCTATGTTTGATGAAGATTATATTTTTAGTCCCCCAAGATTTGATGTGCAAATTTGTTATAATGATAGCATGCCTCCTATTTATGATGATTATATTGATGGAAGTGGATTTGGAGAGGTCATGACTTTATTTAGTGATGAATCCACTATTTTGGAAGAGGTTTCAATTGATTGTGACAACAAAGTTGCTATCTACGATGATTATGGTGATGCCATGCATGCTATATTTAATAATGATAATCATGAAACTTGTCATCATGATTTTAATTTTCAATCTCATGATAGTTATTTTGTTGAGTTTGCTCCCACTACTATTGATGAGAATAAATTTACTTATGTGGAGAGTAACAAAATTTCAATGCTTGCGGATCATGAAAAGAATGCTTTATGTGATATCTATATTGTTGAATTCATTCATGATGCTACTGAAAATTATTATGAGAGAGGAACATATGCTTTTACATATCACAATAATATCAAGTTTCCTCTCTTTATGTTGAAAATCTTGAAGTTTTGCTTGTTTTGCCTTCCTAAGCTAGTTGATTATTGTTCCCACAAGTTGTTTGCTCACAAAATCCCTATGCATAGGAAGTGGGTTAGGCTTAAATGTGCTTGTCATGTGATTCATGATGCTCTCTTTATGTTTCAATTCTTATCTTTTATGTGAGCAACATTGAAATCATCATGCCTAGCTAAAAGGCATTAAAGAAAAGCGCTTGTTGGGAGACAACCCAACATTTACCCCTACTGTTTTTGTGTGTTAACATGATTAAGCTACTATGTTAATCATGTTTTATTGCTTTTGTTTCAATGAAGTGCCAAGTAAGACCTTTGGGATGGCCTATGGTGATAGTTGATTTGATCTTGTTGAAAAATAGAAACGTTTGCGCCCAGTAAAATAATTTTCATTTTTTACAGAAGCGTGATAAAATCCTGATTCTTTTTGCACAAGATTGACATACAAATTTCCCAGGTTGTCCTAAGTTTTCAGAATTTTTAGAGTAGCAGAAATATGGTTGGAGTACAGATTACTACAGACTGTTCTGTTTTTGACAGATTCTGTTTTCAATGCATAGTTTGCTTGTTTTCTAGTTTCTATGGCTTATATTGCTCAATATAAATTGTAGAAATGATAGGGTACAGTAATCATTGTGTGAGAACAATTATGAACTTTGACAGTACCAAAGTGAATGGTTTGCTCTTCATCATACTAACCTATCTCACGAAGTTCCGTTAAGTTTGGTGTGATTGAAGTTTTCAAGTTTTGGGTGAGACAACGATATGAGGGGAATAAGGAGTGACAAGACCCTAAGCTTGTGGATGCCCAAGGATCCACAAGTTAATATCCAAGGAAGATCCAAGCAAGTAAGCTTGGGGATGCCCCGGAAGGCATCCCCTCTTTCGTCTCCAACATTATCGGTAACCTCACTTGGAGCTATATTTTGATTCGTCACATGCGATAAGTTCTGCTTGGTGCATCATTTTATTTTACTAGGATTTGCTTGCTGTTATTCAGAATAATGTTTTTCATATTTTATTTCAATAAAAAAGTCAAGTATAGCCTTTGCCATGGTTATTTTGCAAGTCTATATATGGCTGTCTGAAAACAGAAAGTTTATCATTGTTGCAAAAATTCTCGAGAAAAGTCAGAATGCGATAAAAACTTTTTGCACAATAAGCTCTGATAAGTTTTCTACAGTGTGGTCAATTTTCATAATTTTAGAGTTAAAGAAGTATTGATACTCTTGCATTCTTTACAGACTGTACTGTTTTGGCAGATTGCTCTTATGTTTGCATTGTTTGCATATGTTTGCTTGTTTAATGATTCTATTTGAGGATAGGAGTATTAAATATGCAGAGGAATTTAGTATGCAATGTTGAATAATAATTTTGGTGATTTGCCACAGTAGAGAATGATAAGGTTTTGCGTTGATTTATACTAACTTATCTTACGAGTTCTTGTTGAGTTTTGTGTGGATGAAGTTTTTGAGATTTAGGAAAGCCGTGATATGAGAGGAATTAAGGAGACACAAAAGCTCAAGCTTGGGGATGCCCAAGGCACCCCAAGATAATATTTCAAGAAGTCTCAAGCATCTAAGCCTGGGGATGCCCCGGTAGGCATCCCACCTTTCTTCTTCAACAATTATCGGTTAGTATCGGTTGAGCCTAAGTTTTTGCTTCTTCACTTGAGTTGTGCTATTCTTGGAATGTCATTTTGTCTTGTTTTGCTTGATGTTTTAATAAAATACTTAGATCTGAAAGTTTTAAAATAAGATAGAGTCCTCAAATAGCTACCTATTTACTTAACTACTCGCTTGATCTTCACTTATATCTTTTTGGAGTACCTTGTCATTTACTCTTGTGCTTCACTTATATCCTACGAGTAAATTGTTGAATGAATTGAATATCATGAAGTTGAAATTATATGTTCATATCATGCCTAGTAGCAGCTTCACATTGGGTTTAGAAAGTGAAATCTTTTGAAGCTTGACAATCACAATATTGGTCATACAAGCAATTCCTGAATGATTACTATAAGGAAAAGAACTTTCACATGCAAATACACTATCTTGGAAATCTTTTGTGATTGTGAGCCCCCATCAAAATATTATATGCCAAAATTGTTGATGTTGGACAAGGAAGACAACGTAATGGTTTATGTTTTTTCATATTCACATAGAAGTTATCTTGTCACAGATCCTTCAACATGTGGTGCTTGCCCCCCATCTTTGCTAGCCAAAAATTCTGCACCAAGTAGAGATACTACTTGTGCACCCCAAAACCCTTAAACTCAAATATTATTTTCAAGAGTCCACCATACCTACCTAAGGATTGATCAAGATCCTTCAAGTAAGTTGTCATCGGTGAAATAAGGCAATAAAAATTGCTTCTAAATGTGTTAGAACATTTAGTGTAAGAGAAAATTGAGCGTTGTACGAACTTGTGATGGCAAAGAATAAAAGCGACACACTGCATAATAAAGGTTGCTGTCATAAGGGGCAATATAACGTGACGTTCTTTTGCACTAAGGGGCTGAGCATACAAACAAATAAGCGCATGGCAACCTCTGCTTCCCTCTGCGAAGGGCCTACCTTTTACTTTTATGTATTTATTTTCATGCAAGAGTCAAAGTTTTTCTCTCTATTCCTTTTTATTTTTCTCTTTTGGCAAGCATCATTTGGTGAGGAAAGATCTAGGCACATATATCCAGTTAGATGTGGGTAGCATGAGTTATTATTGTTGACATCACCCTTGAGGTGAATACGTTGGGAGGCGAAATTATAAGCCCTTATCTTTCTATGTGTCCGTTTGAAACATTTTGGTCATGTGTATGCGGTGAGTGTTAGCAATCATAGAAGAATATATGATGGTTGAGTATGTGGAGCTCTTACTTAAACTCTGTTGAATAAGTTGAATTACAATTGCTTGGTGACTGGGAACATAGGTTGTTGAGTTTCAAGAGAATTCATTGTTTGAACCTTAACATGTGAATTGGTTGCTACTTTAACATGAGAAGCTTTATAGGAAAGAATTGCTGTTATGATGCTACGAAAGGTGATTGAAATTGCCATTGATCAAACTTGTGCACTTTGCTAGCATTCACACTTCATAAATTACTTCTTTTATCATTTACCTATTCGAGGACGAGTAGGAATTAAGCTTGGGGATGTTGATACGTCTCCAACGTATCTATAATTTATGAAGTATTCATGCTCTTATATTATCATTCTTGGATGTTTTACAATCATTTTATAGCAACTTTATATCATTTGTTGGGACTAACCTATTGACCCAGTGCCCAGTGCCAGTTGTTGTTTTTTGCTTGTTTTTTACATCGCAGAAATCAATATCAAACGGAGTCCAAACACCGCGAAACTTTTTGTGGATTTTTTATGGACCAGAAGACATTCAATAAGCCAGAACAGCACCTGGGGGTGCCCCGAGGGGGGCACAACCCACCAGGGCACACCTAGGCCCCCAGGCGCGCTCCGGTGGGTTATGCCCACCTCGGTGGCCTCCCGTACCCCCTCTTCGCCCAATAAATCGTCAAATATTCCGAAACCCTCGGGGTAACCCTAGATTAGAAGTTCCGCCGCTGCAAGCCTCTGTAGCCACGAAAAACCAATCTAGACCCCGTTCCGGCACCCTGCCGGAGGGGGAAATCATCACCGGTGGCCATCTTCATCATCCCGACGGCCACATGATGAGGAGGGAGTAGTCCACCCTCGGGGCTGAGGGTTTGTACTGTTAATATAGTTGGATCATATGGTGTTTCTCCCTCTCTATCTTATTGTGATGAATTGAGTTTTCCCTTTGAGGTTTCGTTTAATCAGATTGAATACTTTTATGGATTTGAGAGCACTTGATGTATGTCTTGCTATGAATACCCGTGGTGACAATGGGGTATCATATTGATTCACTTGATATGTGTTTTGGCACTCAACTCGCGGATTCCCGAGATGACATTGGGGTAATCTATGCATAGGGGTTGATGCACGTTCTCGTCTTTTGTTTCTCCGGTAGAAATCTTGGGGCACTCTTTGAGGTTCTTTGTGTTGGATTGAGTATTATGAATCGTAATTTGCTTTAGTGTTATTTTAGTACGAACTCTTGATAGATCGATCAGAAACAATAATTGGTGTTATTTTAGTACGAACTCTTGATAGATCGATCGGAAAGAATAACTTGGTGTTATTTTAGTACGAACTCTTGGATAGATCGATCAGAAAGAATAGCTACAAACAATTTCTTCTTATGTTCTCCGCTAGATAAGAACTTTGGAGTGATTCTTCGTTGCACGTGGAGGGATGGTTATGTGATCCAATTATATTAGCATTGTTGAGAGATTGCACTAGCAAAAGTACGGACCCTAGGCCTCATTGTCAAGCATTGCAATACCGTTTGTGCTCACTTTTATTACTTGCTACCTTGCTGTTTTTATTGTTACTATTACAAAAACCAATATCTACTATCATTACTACACTTTTATTACCATCTCTTTGCCGAACTATTGCACCTATACAAATTACCATTATATTTGGTGTGTTGGGGACACAAGAGACTCTCTGTTATTTGGTTGCAGGGTTGTTTGAGAGAGGCTATCTTCATCCTACGCCTCCCGCGGATTGATAAACCTTAGGTCATCCACTTGAGGTAAAATTGCTACTGTCCTACAAAACTCTGCGCTTGGAGGCCCAACATGTGTCTACAAGAATAAAGTTGCGTAGTAGACATCATTCTTATTTGTCATTTACAGTACAAATCAGTTTTACAACCATGTAATTTGTAGTGTGTCAGTGAGAAATTTGGTGCATTGTCACATGGAACTAGACTGTCAAGCAATATGCAGGTGCTACTGTTGCTGAAACCATGATCAGACCCTAACTATAAGTTCTTGTAATTACAAACCTTCACATGTATGCGTTGTTGTTTGATGGCGGATGTTGCAAACTATCTTGAATATCTAAGCATTATCTGATGATTAGCTAGTGTGTTTCCTTGCGTGTTTACTGTTCTTACACCTTTTGCTTTGCTTGCTATTCACAGACAATGCAGCATGTCTTGTGCACTAGCATTGAGAACAGCCCGCAGACCAACCCAATAATTGGTCGCATTGACCGCAAGTCAGGGCGTGGAGCTGGCAGGCCGACTAAGAAATTGGTTTGTGCAAACCTCTTCCCAAATCCTTGAGTTGCATTTTAGTTTTCACTTGTTCACTTATTTATTGCATGCCCTGGGTTCAATTTCAGATTGATGAGGCTGCGGACCGATACAGTTTTATGTCAAAGAAGTTAGGCACTACATGGACTGAGTAGTTTATTCTGTCAATCTGGAGATGTCGAGCACCTAGCACCCTTGGTGTCGGCGGTGAAAGGCGTAATCCTGGAGGGAAAGATTGTCGTTGCTTCAGTTGCTGAACAGTTCTTGAGTTTGAATATCACAATTCTTTGAAGCTTACAACGATCGCAACGTTTGCGTTGCGCAACAAGCTTATCTGATTTTGACAATGCATGAATGAATATATCCTCCCATATATGAAAGGGGTGTTTTTCTCCTTAGGAATGCTGTTGAAAACACGAAATAGCCCAATTTACTCTAGATGCTCTTGGCCTTCACAGTTTGTTTGGTATACTTATACTGACTTGATTTCTTTTCGGTATTATACACATTTTTCTTTCATGCATATTTCTGACTTGATTTGTTTTTTTTGGCTTATGATAAGTTTGCTTCTAAAATTACTAATTACTAATTTTCTCGTTGACCTGACACAAAGCAAAAACAAAATTCTTGGATTTCCCTTTTACAGTAACTTGATTTTTCATGATATTTAGATTGGTCACATCTTTATACAGATTTTGCCTCCACGTTTAGTTTATCATCTTCTTTTTCTTTTGTGGGAGACATGCTTCCAAGGTTGTTTCATCCTGACTTGCTTCCAAGGTTGTTTCATGTGACCGCATGACACATGTGATTAGCAAACTCCAAATTCATCTGGAATTAAGGTTGTTTGATTGTGATTAAAGTGGCGATAATACAAGCCTTTTTGGACTACACATTTATGAAGAGCAATGGGTTCGGGTTTCATGTCGGCCATATACATACCTGTCATTTGGACTATAAATACCCTTGTGCTATCTTGTCCAAAATACACTGACAAGTGTTTTTAACATCTGAAACAAAAATTTGTATGTACGCAAAACATATACCCAATGTGTCACAAAATATTAGATTCAGTTTAGACCTTGAAACAAAAAAGTCAAATCATGTTACGAATAATACTCATTTGAGTTTTGGCTATAAAGTTGTCCCATTAACATGTTAACTATTGAATTTGTTATTTTTGTTTCTCAAGCTCTGATTCAAATTACTTTTGATGTTTTGTGACATGGTAGATAATGTTATATATACTCCTTCCGTCTCAAAATAAGCATCACTGATTTAGTATTAATTATTTGCTAAATTATTCTATACAACTAAGTGGTTGATTATCGTTAACATATTTATCTCACATGTCACCTCAACATGCAACCATGCATGCGAAAAGCTTAAATGTTTAAATTATATTATGCTATTTACACATTCAATATTTAGTCTGTGTATTAGCTTTGGTCAAAGTCAAGCTTTGTAAACTTTAATATAAATAAAAATATTAACATATAGAATAACAAATCAATACCATTAGATTCATTATTGAAAGTACTTTCACATCATATATATTTGCTATGGTAAATGTTTATATTGTTTTTTATAAACTTGGTCAAACTTTACAAAGTTTGATTTCAGTCAAATCTAATGTGAAGAGTAAATAAAAATAGAGGGAGTATTTTATAACTATACAATAATCATATGTATTTTCAGTTTTAATTGTTAACTTATCATAAGCTCAAAAAAATTCTTATATTATTGACATCCATATATTCATATGACCATACCTCATTGAAATATATTGCAAGCAATTCCCGCAACAATGCATGATGTATCATCTACTTTTTAGAGTTTTTGAACACTCATAGAATGATTTGGACGGCAGATGCACCGATAACACCACAAGAGTGTGTGTTGCACATGGTAAGTATCCTTTATTATTGACATCAGGCGTGACACCCCTAGAGCCGTATGGGTCAATTAGAGGTGGCACTAGGCCTCATATGTCATTATGTCAGTGACACATGATTGGAATTTTGTTAAAGATAAATTAAAACATGGTGCTCTGTATGGGGAAAGTGCTCTTCTAATCCCGAGCTTAAATGCTCCTTCGTGAATAGTAAAATGAAAAAAAATGAAAAAAAATCTTTTTTATACAACAAACATTGCTTAGTTGGTTTCCGTTGTGCAAATTTTCATGATGAAATCACATTCGTGGAGGTTTGAAAAAACAACAAAATCGGCACTGCAAAATACTTTCAAAATTAGTCTATTTGAAGCATTGTTTTTGTTGTTTCGCCTAGAGCATTAGGAATGTTTTCAATTCACGAAAATTCGCACGTCCATAGAACATTCAACAATATTTGTTGCCAACTTTTTTTTCAGTTTTTTTCTATTTTACTATTAATGGGAGTGTAATTAAGCTGTGGAGCAGAAACTCCACATCTAAACGTATGGTCTTTACCCACCCGGAGGCCAGGACCCGGGTAAAATCACAGTGTCATCCTCTTCGCCAACGGTATCCCTTTAGGCACCATCCCCTTTCTATCTCAGCTTGGGAGATTTATGAGATCGTCGGAGCATCATTCGTGGACTCTCGGCTCTCACTTCCTCAACATCGGAGCGCGCAGGAAAGAGCCAGGTGCAACCCATCCAAAGCTCGAAGTTGGTGAGGTAGGCGGGTCTTCGCGGATTGGATTCAAAAATTTCGCGCTTCCAATATGGGCTTCAAATGAGCTCAACTCTCGCAACTCAGCGATCAACCGCGAGGCTTGACGTCGAGGCGCCGGGGCAGCACTTGGCCCTCCGTCGCGAGCGTGCACCGGATCACACGAGCCGCGAGCGCGGATGGGAATCAATCGAGACGATGCCCATCCAACTCGTGTGAGATAGTATAATCGCTGGCAATTAGTAGAAAATTGTGATGATTGATCGGTAGGTAGTTAAGCCTTGAGGTGGTTTCCATTCATACGCATCCATTCAGCTTGCATTTGACTTTGTGATTACAAATGTCCACATGGGGTGCCTCTTCCACGTTCCAATGGTCCCGGGGGCATGTTTTTCCGGAAATTGGCAACAACCAGATATATTTATAGATGTCTTAATGGAACAAGAAAGATAAATTAACTAGGGCATTTTTTTAACCAATTATATGCTACGAGTGGAACAATATAATAGTGCTGGAACATTTTCTCTTGTGGGGGGTTTGAAAAGACTAGAGCGCGAGTAAGTCTCAAGAATTATAATATCCAAGCCAATAATGCATCTCTCTTCAAAACAAAATTTGAACATCGATGGGAGTGGCTGCCTGATTTGTTTTAGTTTTTTGATAGCTTCTCTGCCGTTTTCATAGACTGGACTTTTAGAGTTATACTAGTTTGGTCCGTCGAGGTTCAGAAAGACTGGAGCGCGAGTGAGTCCTATAAATTACTATAAGTGCCACACCAATAATGGCTCTCTCTCCATAAAAAAATCAAACACCGGCCGGATTGCAGGGCTGCCTACTTTTTTATGGTTATTTTCAAGTTTCTGTACATTAACTTTTAGAGTTCTAGTTTTGTTTGAATTTGAGCTGACAAGTGATGATTCTATTCATATAGTAAGAATCTTTTATGAAGTATCATGTGTGTTTGGTAAGTTTTTTCTAAAATTGATATTGGAATATCAATTTACTAGGGCAATTTTATTTACCAATATACTTATAATTTAAAAACAATGAGTGGAGCAATATTAATACTGGAACACTTCATATTTTTTCATGCAACACTGGTGGGTATTCGTAGAAAAATAATAATATGACAAACCAAAGCCTATTTTTTGAAGGAACAAGCAAAAACCTATTTCTGCTAGTTTAGTCAGCCAAGGTTCAGAAAGACTGGAGCACGAGTGAGTCCTATAAATTACTATAAGTGCCACACCAATAATGGCTCTCTCTCCATAAAAAAATCAAACACCGACCGGATTGCAGGGCTGCCTGCTTTTTTATGGTTATTTTCAAGTTTCTGTACATTGACTTTTAGAGTTTTTGTTTGGATTTGAGTTGACGAATGATGATTCTATTCACATAGTAAGAATCTGTTATGAAGTATCATGTGTGTTTGGTAAGTTTTTTCTAAAATTGATATTGGAATATCAATTTACTAGGGCAATTTTATTTACCAATATACTTATAATTTAAAAACAATGAGTGGAGCAATATTAATGCTGGAACACTTCATATTTTGTCATGCAACACCGGTGGGTATTCGTAGAAAAATAACAATATGACAAACCAAAACCTATTTTTTGAAGGAACAAACAAAAACCTATTTCTGATAGTTTAGTCCATTGAGGTTCAAAAAAGACTAGACCGTGAGTGAGTCTTATAAATTACTATAAGTGCCACGCCAATAATGACTCTCTCCATAAAAATTCGAATTCCGACGAGATTACAAGGCTTCTTAATTTATTTTGGTTATTTTTCCAGTTTCTGTGCATTGACTTTTAGAGATCTAGTATTGCCTGGATTTGAGCCGACGAGTGATGATTCTCTTCACATAGCAAGAATCTTTATGAAGTATCATGCTTGTTTTGTAAGTTTTCCTAAAATTGGCAATAGTGGAATATAAATTTACTATGGCAATTTTATTTATCAATAGACCTATAATTTAAAAACCATGAGTAGAGTAGTAATAATGCTGGAACACTTTCATATTTTTTCCTACAACAATGGTGGGTAACTGGGTATTAGAATAATAATAATAATATGACAAACAAAAACCTATTTTGTGGAGAACAAACAAAACCCTATTTCTACTAGTTTAGTCCGTCGAGGTTCAGAAAGACTGGAGTGCGAGTGATTCCTGTGAATTACTATAAGAATCTTTATGAAATATCATGCGTGTTTGGTAAGTTTTTCTACAATTGGCAATAATAGAATATAAATTTACTAGGACAATTTTATTTATCAATGGATCTATAATTGAATAACCATGAGTGGAGCAATAATAATGTTGGAGCACTTCACTTTTTCCCGCAACAATGGTGAGTATTAGCAGAAAACTAATAACATGAAAAAAAACTATTTTTTAGGAAACAAACGAAAACCTATTACTAGTTTAGTCATCGAGGTTCAGAAAAGACTGGAGTGTAAGTGAGTCCTATGATCTACTATAAGTGCCATGCCAATAATGAGGCTCTCTGTCTCTGCTTCCTGATTTATTTTGGTTATTTTGTTAGTTTCTGTACGTTGAGTTTTAGAGTTCAAATTTTGTCTGGATTTGAGTTGAGAGTGATGAACTGATGATTCTATTCCCACAGTAAGAGTATTTATGAAGTATCATGCGTGTTGATAAGTTTTTCTAAAGTTCGGATAATGGAATATAAATTTATTAGAGCAATTTATTTATCAATAGACCTCTGATTCCAAAACCATGAGTGGATCAATAATAATGCTGGGACACCTCATATTTTTAGCTACAACAATGGCGGGTATTAGCTGAATAATGTTATTATGACAAACAGAAACCTATTTTTGTAGGGAAAAAATAAAAACCTATTTCCACTAGTTTACTCCATCGAGGTTCAAAAAGACCGGAGTGCGAGTGAGTCCTTTAAATTACTATAGTGCCACATCAATAATGACACATACACACACACTCTCTCCCCCTAAAAAAAGGAACCCCGACGGGATTACATGTTTGTCTGATTAAGTTTGTTTATTTTTCTAGTTTTTGTACTTTGACTTTTAGAGTTCTAGTTTTGTTTGGATTTGAGCTGGTGAGTGATGACTCTCTTCGCTCTGTAAGAATCTTTATGAAATATCATGCGTGTTTGGCAAGTTTTTCTACAATTGGCAATAATGGAATATACATTTACTAGGGAATTATATTTATCAATTTAAAACAATGAGTGGAGCAATAATAATGTTGGAACACTTCATATTTTTTCCTGCAACAATGGTGAGTATTAGCAGGAAAAAAATATGACAAAAATAACCTATTTTTTAGGGAACAAACAAAACCTATTTCTACAAGGTTAATCTGTCGAGGTTCAGAATAGACTGGAGCGCGAGTGAGTCCTATAAATTACTATAAGTGCCATGCCGATAACGAGTCTCTCTCTCTCTCAGAAAATTGAATACCACCGGGATTACAGGGCTTCCTGTTTTTTTGGTTATTTTTTTAGTTTTTGTACATGGACTTTTTGAGTTCTGGTTTTGTCTGGATTTGAGATGACAAGTGACAAACCAACGATTATCTTCACCTAAGAATATTTATGAATTATCATGCGTGTTTGGTAAGTTTGTCTGAAGTTGGCAATAATGGAACCTAAATTTACCAAGGCAACTATTTATCAATAGATCTATAATTTTAGAGCAACAATAATGCTAGAACACTTCATATTTATCTTGCTACAACAATGGTGGGTATTAGTAGAATAATAATAATATGACAAACAAAAACCTATATTTGGAGAGAACAAACAAACCTATTTCTACTAGTTAAGTCAGTCGAGATTCAGAAAGACTAGAGCACGAGCGAGTTCTATAAGTGCCACACCAATAATAACACACTCCCCCCTCCCCCCCCCCCCCCCCCCCCCCCCCCCCCCTAGAAAAAGGAACACCGACGAGATTACATGTCCGCCATTTATTTTGGTTATTTTTTTTGTTTCTATACGTTAACTTTTAGAGTTCTAGTTTTGTTTGGATTTGAGCCAAAGAGTGACGATTCTCTTCACATAGTAATAATCTTTATGAAATATCATGCATGTTTGGTAAGTTTTTCAACATTTAGCAATAATAGAATTACTACGGCAATTTTATTTATCAATAGACCTATAATTTTAAAACCATGAGTGGAGCAATAATAATGCTGGAACACTTCATAATTTTTCTGCAACAATGGTGAGAATTAGCAGAAAATATGACAAACAGAAACTTGTTTCTTTAGGGAACAAATAATAAAAATCTATTTCTACTAGTTTAGTCCGTTGAGGTTGAGAAAAGACTAGAGCACGAGTGAGTCCTATAAATTACTGTAAGTACCATGCCAATAATCTCTCTCTCTCTCTCTCCATAAAAAAATGAATAATTTTTTCTAGTTTCTTGACTTATATAGTTCTAGTTTTGTCTGGATTTTAGCTGACGAGTGATGAACGGATGGTTCTCTTCACATAGTAAGAATCTTTATAGTATCATGCGTGTTTCGTAAGATTTTATACAATTGGCCATAATGGAACATAAATTTACTATGGCAATTTTATTTATGAATAAATCTATCTTTTAAATCATGAGAGGAAGAACAACAATGCTGGAACACAATATAGTTTTTAGTGCAATAATGGTGGCTTTTAGTGGAAAACTAAAATATGTGAAAAACTAAAACCTTTTCTTGAAAGGAAAAAACGGTTACTGACAATAAGGACTCTTGCGGGCAACCTTATTTTTGACGATTCTATTCACATAGGACTGATGCTATGCAGACGACAACCTTTACCCGGTCCCTGAACGAGCCTATCGATCACACCATCCATGAATAGGCAAAGTGCCGCCCCAACCATCTGATTTTTTGTCGTCCAAAGATCGTGTCACTCCATGTCGTGCGTGGAGTAGTTTCGTTCACACAGTAAAGCCCTCCTTAATTTACAGGATTCTCAAAATGCAGGAACATGAAAAATAGAGAATTAAAGTGACATGCCATCTTGAATCCCGTGGGATTAGCATAGTGTTTGATGCGACATGAAAAACAAAGCACTTGTAAAAAGAGGTTGAAGTGAACCTCCTATTCCTATATGATTCAAAGCGACCAGCATAGAAAATATTCTTAAAGATTCTGAGCTTCCAAAAATCCTGTGAAATTTCTTTTGAATCAAAAGAGCCATAAATAAGGTCCGCGCTCCCAGTATATATAGAGAGCAACCGCTGAAGCTTCTTCTCAAGGGAAATGCCAATGCTAGCCATGGATGCGGCCACGGGCATGAACAGTGCCGGCGTTCTGCTGCTCCTTCTCGTCCTGCTCACCGGTCTCGTCGCGACTTTGTTTCGTCGCGTGGGCCGAGGGATGGTGGAACCGCACCGAGCCCACCGTCGCTCCCGCTGCTGGGCCACCTCCACCTGATCAAGAAGCCGCTGCACCGCTCGCTGGCCACGCTGGCCGCCTCGGTGCACGGCCGCGGCGGGGCCCTGGCGCCGCTCGTGTCGCTGAGGCTCGGGGCGCGCCCGGCGCTCCTCGTGTCCACGCACGCCGCCGCCGAGGAGTGCTTCACGGTGCACGACGCCGCCCTGGCGGCACGGCCGCGGCTGCTCGTGGGGAAGCACCTGGGGTACAACTACACGGCGATCACCTGGGCCTCCCACAGCGCCTACTCGATCGGCCTCCGCCGGTTCCTCGCCGGCAATATCTTCTCGGCGCCCCGCCTCGAGGAACGCGCGGCCGACCGCCGTGCCGAGGTCACGTCCCTCGTGGATAATCTGCTCCACGACGCGGCGGCCGGCGGCGCGGCGGGGGTCACGGTCACCCTCCGCCCTAGGATCTTCGAGCTGGTGCTTAACGTGATGATGCGCGCCGTGACGGCACACGGGCACGCCGGCGACGTGCGCAGGTTCCAGGAGTTCGTCGAGGAGTCGTACGTGGTGGTCGGCGCGCCCAGCGTCGGGGACTTCTTCCCGGCGCTGCGGTGGGTCGACCGTCTGCGCGGCATCGACGCCGCGTACGCGAGGCTGCAGACGAAGCGTGATGCGTTCGTGGCAGGCCTCGTCGACGACCACAGACGGAGGCGCGGCAACGCCGGCGGCGACGGAGACACGACCAGCGTCATCGACGAGCTGTTGGCGCTGCAGGAAACCGATCCCGAGTACTACACCGACAACGTCGTCAAGGGCATCGTCTTGGTGAGTAGCATCGTCTTGGTGGTAGCATCATGTTTTGCTAACAACTAATCTCATGCCCAATTCCAATCCAGGTGCTGTTCACCACCGGGACTGACACGACGGCGCTGACCGTCGAGTGGACGATGGCGCTGCTGCTGAAGCACCCGGAGATGCTGCAGAAGGCGAGGGACGAGATAGACGCCAACGTCGGCGCGGGGCGGCTGGTCGAGGAGTCGGACATGGCCAACCTCCCCTACCTGCACTGCGTCGTGAAGGAGAGCCTCCGGCTGTGCCCCGTCGGCCCGCTCATCCCGGCGCACGAGGCCATGGAGGACTCGACGGTGGGCGGCTTCAGGGTCCGGCGCGGCACGATGATCCTCGTGAACTCGTGGGCGATCAACCGGGACGCCGACGCCTGGGACTCCCCGGGGGAGTTCCGACCGGAGCAGTTCTTGGACGCCGACATGGCCAAGGCCGCGCCCATGCTGCCGTTCGGGCTCGGCCGGAGGCGGTGCCCGGCGGAAGGGCTGGGCATGCGCCTTCTTGGCTTCACGCTGGCGGCGCTCGTGCAGTGCTTCGAGTGGGATGCCGGAGGAGGCCGTGCCATTGACATGGCCGAAGGTGGCGGCCTAAGCATGCCAATGGCCACGCCGTTGGCGCTTGTCTGCCGGCCCCGAGGATTCGTCAAGGGCTTGCTCTCTGCTTCCGCTTGATGGACCCATTGAGCAATGGTTTCTTTCTGAAGAATTTTTTTAGGACACCGATAAGTGCCACACATGTGGGCGTTAGAGAGTCTGCCCACACATTTGTGTGTGGGTGTATAAGAGAAACAGCCCACGCACCTACGTGTGGGCAAAACAAGTAATGCCCACACATCTTTTTTTCCCTTCCGGTCCTTCTCACACGCGTGTGTGTGAGCGAAATAGATAATGCACACACGCCCCGTACGTCAGGCCGCGTACCTCGTGGTCCCGCACGCCCCGCGTGACAGTCACCGCGCGCCCGCAGTTGCCATGGTCCAGACCCTCGTCCATGTTCGTTTAACTGCAGTTGCCATGTCGCTGAACTACGGTTGCCATGTCGGACAACTACAGTTGCCATAGTTACTCAACTGCAGTTGCCATCTAATGTCAAAAGTTCCAGATGCCATTTTTGGGCAACTGCGGCTGTTGCCATGTATGGTCTGGTTTACCACTAGGCAGTTGCCATGTATGGTCTGGTTTACTACAGTTGCCATGATTTGAAAACCTTAGGAGTTGCCACCTACTAACACTAGGCAGTTGCCGTGTAGTGCTACAAAAAGACATGGCAAAACAACATGTTCGGATAAAAAAGAGAGAGTTGCCATCTGCTTACAAGCACACTAGGGCAGTTGCCGTGTACCCTGCAAAAATACATGGCAACTGACATGTTCGGGTAAAAAAAAGAGAGTTGACACCTGCCTATAAAGCACACTAGGGCAGTTGCCATGTACACTGCAAAACACATGGCAAGTGGCAACTTGGGTGTGGGAGATGAGACGGGCGTGTGGGCGAGATGGCAAATGCCCACACACCAGCCCTTGTGCGTGAGTGGAAAGTGACGTGTGGGCGAACTGTTGAACGCCACACACCAGCCCCTCCCGTGTGGTGAAACGGCCGTGTGGGCGACCGGGTGAATGCCCACACACCAGCCCAGTCCTACGTGACACTAGAAACATGCCAAGATTCATGCGCTAACAAACGGACGTGGATCCACGCGTGTGGGCGAGATGCAAACGCCCACACATGTGGACGTTAGACTTTTTGTTTTTTTTAATAATTTGGTGTGAACTGTTCGTTAGAAGCCGATGATTGTTCACAACAAAAAATGTATCTGATGAACGTTCCAAAACTATCCTTACTATCACCAATACGTGAGTGTGGGGGGGGGGGGGGGGATGCATAAAATTGTAAGTGTATTATATCATCGAAAATCCCTCAAAAGTTTGTATTTTGCAATTTGTTGGAAAAAGTCACATTAGAAACTTGGGAATGTATACGAATTCCCTCAAAAAAATGTATACGAATTCAGAAATGTTACTATTACTGAGAAGAATGTAAGAATCTTCCTAGGTCTTTCTCCTCTCAAAAGAAGTTTTCCCAAGTTATCTAAGATGATCGCATTCATGAGTCCTTTCTCAAATGTTGGCTTCATCACCCTACCAAATAATGATTTTTTCGCAAATATGCAAATGTTGCATATCTTTTCATTGATAGAAGAATGACATCTTGGGGTTACAACCGCTCACCAAGCCATGTGCACATAAAGGCATGCTAGCGAGTGGAGAAGCAAATAGAAAAAAGTCTCGGGTAGGATGTTCTTGAGCCCGGTGGCGCCGGCCTTAGCCCAGAGGCACGCCTCGTCTTTGATGGTTGTGGAGATGTAGAGACCAATGGTCAGTCGCCGCCGAAGATGCAACCATTACGGTGCTTCCAAAGCCACCAAGGAGTGAGGATGAGACCAATCCCTTGCGAGTCGATGCCGGTGTGTGATCGCATGACGTAGCCCACTAGGACTGGAAAGCCGTGTCGCCAAGTGTTAAGTCAACCATTGACCTGGCCCATCCAAGAATCTTGTGCCAGACCTGCCTGTAGAAGGAGCAGCTTGCTAGTAGATGTTGCATGGTTCCGGGCCCTTGATTCCATAGGGCACAAGTAGTTTCATGAGGGAGTCCGTGGAGAGTGAGGCGGTCACCCGTCCAACAAAAGTCATGCATAGATAGCCATAGAAAGAACTTGATGCGCAGCAGCGCCCAAGGCTTCCGGTCAATTTTTAGTGTGGGTATTCGCAAGCGTCAAAGAAGAGCGTCTCATAGCACGAATTAGCTAAGTACATGGCCAATGTGATACAACGCCAGCTTAAGGTATCAGGCGCATCAGAGAGGTTGATGTGGTGCAGTTGCCGCTAGAGGTCAATGTATTCGACCATGGCCGCTGGGCCCAGCGCCCCCTGGATATCCTGCACCCAGGAGCGTAGGTGGAGGCCCTCCTGGATGGTACGGGTCTTGTGGCGACGCCGAGGGACAAGCGTGAAGATAAATTGGGCGATCTTGGCCACAGGTCTTCCCTCGAACCAATGGCCGATCCAAAACTTGCAAATGCTGCCGCAGACTAGGTTCCAGGTGGTAGACACCCTAAAGATGGCGCCGACGTCCGGATCGTGGGGGTGTGTAGATGGCTCCAAGGGCGGGAGGGACCATGTGCTAGAATAGTTAAAGCACCAACAACACAAAATACTTTTTAGGGGCAAGATATATAGCGCTAAAGTTTGGTATGGACACTTAGTTTGGTATGAACAACATTGCTTTAGGTTTTGCTTGCATATCTGATGTTGCTAACAAAATAGTATTGCCACAAAAACTAAAAAAATCATTATCAAATAATACATAAAAACATTGTCAGGAAGATTGGGTATGTGTGCGAAGAATTTAACACACCACACAAAAGTCCCATAAAGATCATATACAGATAGCACCCATACCTGGTTTGTCATCATATTGTCCAAAAATTTGCTTTGCTTGAGCTTGAGTCATGCTCATAGAGGTGCCACCTACATACGAATCTAACAAATTTCTAGATATATGGTTCAATCCAACATAAGAAAAGGTGTGCAACATTAACCATTCATGTTTGGGCAATGTCTAAGCATAATTTTCATTCTTTTTCAAGATTGAGCTAAATGTTCATGATCATTTTGCTTAAAGTTCATAACTTGGGTTATCATTTGTATTATATTAGCAAGAGGATATTGTTTTACAATAAAAGCTTCCTTACATGCCTTCAAGAATTAATACTACCACTAGGCAAATAATCATTTTTTAGCTCTTGCTCTTAATGAGAAAGAAAACAATCTAAGCTTGACAATATTAACATGGACATCTTTAAATTGATGCATGTCACATATTTCAACTAAATCATGCAAGTGTAGCAAAACATCTTGATTAAAAGTACCACAAGCGTTTCTGATCACTTTAGAGAATCTAGGTTTGTCACAAAATATTAACACACGGAATAACCACAACCATGGCCATAATATTTACGTCCATAAAGGGATTGGCTAACCCCGGCATCAAGTACTTTGTGGTCTTGTTTTCCCCTTTATGAGGTAATTAACCGGGAACCTCACCATCTGGATGATCAACCGATTATTGTTATCACAGAAGAAGATAATATGGACACGCTAGCAACAATCCACTCATTACTCTTTGTGGCGCGATGACTCCAAGAAGAGGGTCTGCAAGAGATACAACTAATGGACCAAAATATGTGGCTGCTAGTCCAGACCATTGGAGTATGGCTATTTGGGTGATTTGGAGAAGTGAACTCGTGTTGCTAACAAGGAACTTGCCCAATGCCTTAGCTACTCCATCTCCGCAAACCGAACCCATAGAGGACAAGTGTTAGATTCACACTTGACCCTCTTAAGAATCAAAATGGTACTTACAGGAGGCATGTGGAGTGGTTGAAGCCGGGGGAGGGGGTTGAACACAAAGTACTTCCATATGTGCTGCCTAGAACCGAAGAAACTTAACAAAATCACATGCCTAAAAGTGAAGATGGCACATGTGTGCAATCATATTCATATATGAATAAGCTATGTACTAACTACTACTAGGATCTGCTTTAGTCAGAGGGCTTAGCTCATGTTCAGCCACACATGAACCTAGATACAAACAAGGCCATGCGCCAACCTTTCATAGGCGAGGAAGTTCATGTGGCGCCAATGGGCGTCGACGACCTCAAGGCCCTTGTGATTAAAGGTATGCTGACACTTTTTTACAAATGTTTCCATGATTTTGGTGGTACCCGAATCAAAATATAGGCGCTTCAAGTACCGAACGATGCTGCTACCTTGGGCTAAAATGAAACTAATATGGTCTTGAGCCCGAAGGTAGAAATCAAGCATACAAGCCTCTACAATGTGCCTTGCAAGATCATTTCAAGGTGTTGAGTGCTAGACTAAAGAAATATCTAAATGAGATCATCTCCCCAACCAGAGTGCCTTTGTCCTTAGCAGGCTCATTTCTTACAATGTATTAGTGGCATATGAAATGACGCATTATGTCAAGCATAAGAAGATAGTCCAGGATGGTGTTATGGCTTTCAAGCTCGACCTGACCAAGACGTATGATCGTGTTGAATAGAACTTCTACAGATGTGATGCTCCCCGAGTTGGGTTTCCACCAAAATCGTATCGATATTTTTCAATAGCTCCATTTTTAGCTTCCTCTTCATGGGGATTATGTTTGGGGGGCTTTAGATTTCTCTTCTCCTCAATGATGAGAATCTCTGCCCTCTCCACTTACTAATTGCATTTCAATAGAAAGGTCACAAAAATCTTGAAACCTCTCAACCGTCTCGCCGCGAGGAGATATCATAGAACTTAAAGTTGGCATGTAAACAATTGCAAGACAAATTGGATTGGAGATGACCAAATGCTTGGCTAGGGACACAACCGAGGCTACGTGAGGGCAAAAATAACAAGTTCTAAGGTTTTGGTGTTATGACGGTTCCATATCTTGGTTGAATTACCCTCACAGTTGAAACTTCATCCATTATCTATTTATTTAGCTTTATGAACCAAACACTTGGACGAGCCGAATTTTTGGGATGATCATGTTTCATTCCACTCGATTCTGTTTCATTGGACATATGGTATTGTTAGACAAAGACATGTGGCAACAACTTCAAAGTTAGGTAGCTTAAGTCAAACGGCTCCAAATGGGTTTCGCAGCATGAAGCTCAAAAAACATAATAAAACTGATATCCGAGTTATGCTGCCGTGTCATTAATTTAAATACCTCCTCCTAAAAATTTACAAAATGGAGTACAAATAAAGCTAGCCTATGGGTACTCTAAAAAAACTTGATATGTTCCCTCCCTAAAAAATTTAATAAAAGGTGAAATTACTTCAATTTCAGTGGATGAATCTATCTATACAGTTACTAAGCTCCCAAGATTTCGATGCTTCTGGTGCGTCGTGGTTTTTGAGTCGGTTGTGATCTCGCTTATAAAGTTATGCATGGGCTGTTACTTGTATATGGACCCACTCCCATGTTTTAAATTTGTTAATATTTTAAAAGTCCACGAACATTTTTAGTCTAAATTCTTTAATTCGTGAGGACTATTTAAAATCACTGAATATTTTAAATTTGCAAACAATATATAAAATCATGTTTTTTATCATTTGGAAAGTTTCTTAATCCAATATTTTAAAAAATTATGAACATATTTTGATTTAGCAATTTTTTTCAAATAAAAAAAATCGATAGTCTATCTCTTCTAAGTAAGCATTGGAGTGAGCAGGAAAAAAAACTAAGCGAGCGAGCGAAGCAGTGGGCCGAGGTGAGCGAGGGCGAGCTTCACACCGCCGTGTGAGTTTTGTACTAGCAATTCCACTGTTTCAGTGTGAAATATAATCCCTCAAGGGGCTCACACAATCATCCATCAAAGCCAAACACAAGAGCATCTACAGCCGGACTTGGCAAATCCGATCCTTCAAACGCCAGCGGACGCGTCCGTGGATAGCGACCTGTCACGTCTCAAAAAATGCATCCCACATCCGGATACCTCAAATTAGAAACCTCAAATCCATATTATTACATGCAACACAGCGATCTTTGAGAGGAGCTTCGTCCGGTTCCACTCTACGCTCGCCCGGCTCCGCCTTGGCCATGTCCGACGGCCGGTTGTGCTCCTCGGAGTGTTGGTCCGGGTTGCCGGCAAGGTAGAGTAGGGCATGGGACAAGAGCCGACTCACGGGACTCAAGGCGTCGTCGCCTTCCATGCCCTACTCTTCCTCGTCGGAGCCTGGAACCCTAACGGTGCCGGTGGACATCAGATCGATGACTGATCCGTCCTGGGACGAGCCGCAAACGTCCACCACGATGCAGTTCCGGCGCCCGGACTGATGCGCCATACGGAGCGCTAGAGAATGCGACTCCGCCTCGCCAACGTTCACCACCGCGAGGGCTGCCGTCGCCTCCCATGACCGGTGTCGTGCATGGCGAGCACGTCGTGCCATGGCCTCGTCGGACGAGGCCCATGGTGTGTCCGATGCTCGACGCGCCAACGGAGGGGTAGCGCATCTGCCAGCGCGTTCAGACGCCAGACGAACCGCATGGCCTCCGGCGAGGCAACTACGGCTAGCCCAGCGCCGAATTCATGCGTCATTTGGGGGGACGTAATGGATTCCCGACGGAAGGAGTCCGAGCGCAGCCATGCACGGGCCTCCTCTCGAGCGCGGCAGAGCGCAAGCCGGACGGCTATCCCCTCCTCGGGGCCGCGTGGGATGAGCTCGGGGTCGACGGATCTGGAGGTGAAGGATTCGGATCCGCTACCTGCCATGCCGGAGACGGTCGGAAGTCATCGGAGATGAATTTGGGTGGCGGAGGGGAGTGGAGTGAAGTGGTTAGGGTTTGGTCCGGCGAGCGGATGGGGATAAATTTATGTGAGGTCGGGTGGGCTAACGTGGGCCAGGTCCGACGTGGCGGGCACGCTCGGGCGCCCCATATCCGCCCCATATTTGGGTTGGATATGAGGGGTGTCGGTCAGCCTGGGCGTTTGAGGGGGGGCATCTGGATCAAAAAATCGTGACCAAACAGTGACCGGGCGGCCCGCTTCGGACATATGAGACGGGTTTGAGGCGCTGTAGATGATCTAACCACGCTAGTACAAGTTCACTCTTCTTCCAAAACAAATACCGTCTCCAACGATAGCCCAACACAAAATACGAATGAAAAAATACCACTAAAAATAGTTAACACTCAAGCCAACCCAAATAAAGTCAAAATGAAACAATCAACTACGATAACCTGCAAGAGAAAAAACAGTAGCCTCTAGTCCATCCGATTTCGCGTCCCCTCGAACAGAACAGAGGAGGAGCGGAGCCATGGCGGGGATCCTGGCGTGGGCGGCCGACGTGGTCGGCGGCGCCGGCGACAGCGACGACGAGGCCGCCGCCGAGCGCGAGCGCGCCGCGGCCATGACCCCGGAGCAGCGGCTCCGCGCCGCCGATCTGGACGCGCGGGCATCGTCGCTGCGGCGCGCGATCCAGGACCTGCGCGCCCGCGTGCCCCCGCCGAACGTGGCGCAGCGGCTGCCGCACCTGCACGCCCACTCGCTCGCCTCCTCTGCCGCCCTCGCACTCCAGCTCAACGCCCACTCCTCCACCAAAGAGCAGGTAGCTCGTCCTTCTTCCGCACTCCAGTTTCTGGCGTCCGTGCAGATCCAATGTTGCATACATGGATTTTATGCGAATAACCTTCGACTGGAGAATAGCGCGTCCTAGCACAACCCATTTGAGTACGTGATTAACAAGGGCAATCCGTATATGAACATCTGTAGCTGTTAATTCCATTATTATGAATCTGATTGAGCCATACTTGTTATGATTACATTTATCTCACTTTCTATTTCATAGTTTGGGTCTGCTGATAATAACAGTGATAATGTGATGATCATTTCTTTAACCTGTTCTTATCACTTTGGATATCTATGGTCAAGGTTCCCCACTCACAGTGGAACCGATGTGATGGTTTTGTAAATTTCGCGTTCCTCAATGGATATCTGTAATGTAAATTGACCACCTTTTGTAGGCACTGCATAGAGAGGTGAAAATTCAAGAGGAAAATACCGCCTATGAGAAGGCGATATCCGATTGCCGCCAGAAAATTCAGGAGAAGCAGATGGAGGCTGCTGTGCTCCAGAGTAATTTGAAGGTACATTGTCATATGATTGTACTTTTAAGTACTTGTTCTACCCTTGTGTCATTTTCTCTCTGTTTTTCTTGTCCCTTCCGGAGTCTCCTTTGTAGGTGATATGGGCCAAGGACCATATGGTAGCATCAAACAAGGCAGCAGCTCTCTCTTAAAAAATAGATAGTTAGGATTGCTATCTTAGAGATAGGATTTCAAAGAGTAGGGCTGACAGTTTAAATTAGGATCCAACATGTGGTTCAAATCAAGAGTCGTCCTATGGATAAATGACTAGTGTGTACTCTTTTGATATTAAAGAAGAATACCGGAGTAGTGAGCCTTCGACCTTGCCTCTCTAGTGCAATTATTCTCCCTCTCTAATTCTTGGCATTTAACAATCTTCCTTTATTGTATCATATTTGTTGTGAACCTTGATCCACCACTTTACATGGGTGGGAGTTAATCGTTTATTACTTGATCTCATTAGATACAATGCATAGCCTTCCTATAGGCCCGACTCTGACTTATCCATTAAGACTTGAACTTACCTTTGGCAATTTAATCTTCTTCAAACTCTATCTCTAGCAGTACAATCTAACTCCAAGTCTTGAGCTTTATCCTGAGCAATCCAATCTAACTCAAATTAATTATTCTTATCTCCACTTCCCAACCAATAATGTTCCAGCAGGACCTTCATGAACAGGCTCCTCTCGAATGCGTTTTCCCTGTTTCAGCCAAAATGTGCAGGAGCTGGCACAACAGATAACACCGTAATATAATTTGCAGGAAATGGAAATTGCAGAGCTGGATTTAAAAGCAAAGGTTGACAATGCTATCATGGAGCAAGAGGCTGCTCAACATAAAGCATCAATGGCTGCTTCGGAAGCTACTGGAAATGCTCTGCTAGAAGCTGAATCGTTGATGAATCTCAAGTCTAAAGACTTGGAAGAGAAGAAGGGGGAGTTGGTATGACATTTTATAGCATCTTTTGTGGATCAAAATAGCATGTTCGGTTGTCAATGACTTTTTCACCTAAACAGAAATTATTGGAAGACAAGATACAAAGATTGGAGAAAGTATGGTCCTCGGTTGAAGAAGAATCTTTGAAAAATCCAAGTCCTGGTACATTACCCGTGAATATTAACCAGCTCTATTTTATTCATCTTTACTTGCACAAGTATAGGCAGCATAGATTGTTGAAGCTGTTACCTTGCATACTTTATAACCTATCCCTGGTAATGTATGATTGTGCAAAACGACACAATGCCTAAATCAAGTGTTACTTAGGCTAGTGCCTTTTAATAAAGAGTAAACAACACACCTAAAGCTACATGTGTATCTGTGGAAGCACCTTTTTTTAAACTGAGATGAGAAGCACCAAATTGTGTGCAACAAAGATAGTTTTATTATTGCCTCATGCAAACATGTACCTTATGTGATCGAAGTGTTCAATTTTGATGAGCTGGGTTCCAAATTTCTTTCTGCTGGATTAGAACTTTTTTAGTTGTGGCATTGTACTTTGTGAGGTGGTCAACCAGCTAACCTGTTTGCAAGGTCCATGGATCTGAATCTATGATGCTTAAAGGATGGTGGTACTTGTCAGTGTTAGAGCTTTGTTCAGTGTGGCGATGATAGATGATCCATTTGTGGATATAAAATGGCTGGGATTTTATATCTCTGTTTTAAAATAAACACTTGATAACACCGTTATTTAATGTAGCCATAAGAATCTGAACAGGCTTTAATTATAACCTAATAGATCCTCATAGGATGTAGTGACAAAGACAACTAGTTAAGTGGTTTTCCTTTCTTAAGAAGTGATGCCCAGTTATATCCACCGAAAAATTATTCCTGCTGTTACATCGTCTTGTACAAATTGGTTGTCCTCTCTCACATGTGCAGCCCAGAGGGAGAAGGTACTGGAGAAACAATTACATAGCCTCATTGAACAGTTGACAGCTAAACAAGTGAGCTCATATTCTTCAGTCTACCAACTGCAGTATCTTGTTAATTTCTCATGGTTCTTCCCTCCTAATATCTTAGAACATACTTTTGGTCTTCTACTTCCTAGGCTCAAGCTGAAAGGCTCATCACTGATATACATGCCAAAGAAAAGGATCTGGAAAGGTTGAACAGTATACAGAGAAATCTTCACAGCGGCTCCAGCGAAGCAGGTGCAGCACGGAACCGGTTCGGCGGAGGGCTTCTGAGCGGGGATGAAGATTCTGGCTCCAAAGCTGCCCGGAGACCCGGCCAATCCGGTGGTTTTAGAACAGAAGGCCAGAAAAGGCTCATGATTCTTAGGTCCGCTTTTGTTCTCTATATCTTGGTACTGCACGTTGTCGTCTTCATAAAGATATCAGTTTCGAACTAGGTAGCATACAAAACACAAGTACTATACCCTTGTGTAAATAGCACATGTAAAATTGATGGTGGCTGTATTTCTTGGAGTTGAACTTGCAGCCCCTGAGTTTGGGCCTTGTTTTAAACTAGAGCAAGTGATGAGCGCATCGATGTGATCCCTGTTGCTGACTATTTTCCGAGGATAAGATTTCATGTTTACTTGCCCATCAGAAGGTGCAGATTTCATCTGGCATGCACTTGAAGCTGTAAGATTTTGATAGGCAATGTGTGCGAATGTTTTGTATGTTCTACTGATCTACTGACCCAGCTAACCAACCACCTCACTCACCACAGAGATGCTTATATCTCCTTGTGGTCTAGGAATTAATTTCCTATCAACCACTGCTTGTGTCTCCATCTTGACTATCCTGTCAGCCACTGCTTGTGGCTCCATCTTGATTACCCCTTGAGCATCCTCTAGAGGGAGGTGAGCGTGTAGGCCACAACATATGATCCAATATGTTTCTTGAGTTGACTGACATGGAAGGTTGGGTGTAATTGGCATCCTTCAGGGAGAAGCAATGTGCAAGATATGTTCCACACTTTTTTTCCCCAAATATTCCGAATGGGCCATAAAACCTTGAGTGTAGTTCCAATTTCCTGTGAACGCCGAGGGAAGTGTGTCCCTTTCTTTTATGCTTTTGTCAGCATAGTATTTCACCCTCTCCTGTCAACTAGTTGTCCTTGATAGTTTTGAGATGCTAGGCGTATGTTTTGTAGTAGTAATGTGTGGGTATCATCATTGATAGAATCGGGTAGGTTAGATTCGGCTACCATAGGAGGTGGGAACCCATGCAATGCTTAGAAAGGTGTCATTTTCATAGAAGTGCGAAAACTTTTGTTGTTCCATCCCTCAACTAATGCCAACCATGAATGCCATTTCTTGGGTTTGTCAAAAGCCATGCACTTCAAGTAATTTTCCAAGCACCCGTTCACCCACCCTTTCAGTTTGTCCATCTGTTTGGGATGATATGAAGTGCTGAAATGGAGTTTGGCTCCCTAGGATCTGAAGAGTAGTTGCTAGAGGTGGTTGGTGAATATTATCTCTATCAATGACTACACCAGAAGGAAGGCCATGTAGTTTGAAGGTATTCTCTGAGAAAACACCAGCAACTTGCTTCACCGTGGTAAGGTGTTCCATAAAGAGAAAGTGAACATAATTTGTGAATCTATTTACCACAACTAGTGTTCTGAAAAACAGTTGATCCTTCAACAAGGTCCAAACAAAATCAGGTAGTGGCAGGGGTAGACCTGGGTAAGGTGTATGTTCAGATTTGTTGAGCTGCTAAACATAGCATGCTTTGACAAAAATGATCACATCTTGAGGCCTCCCCAGTGGAACAAGAATTTCAATTTCTCATGAGTAGCTCTTTCCCAGGAGTGACCTCCCAGTTCATATATATGAAAGGAAGTGATGAGATCCTGTCCAAGTGGAGTGTTACTGGCTATGACCATTTTCTTTTGCATCTGAAAATGCCATGTTTTTTCTCAAAAGCAAAATGACATGTTTGAAAGTATAATTTGGACGTGAGGAGGTACTGATAGAGATTTATGTAATTAGCTCCTTGCTCTTGGCATCAGTGCCATAAGATTTGACTACTTCAGTTATACATAGAGGTATGCAGTGCCATATATCAAGGAATGAATATGTTTAACTCTTGATAATGCCCCTGCATTGTTGTGTTCTCCGCCTCTTTTGTGTTCCACTGTACATGAATGTCCCAATAGTTTAACTCAAAATTTGTGGTGGTATATCAAGAAGCCACAACTATTTGTGCGCCGCCCAATGTGCATGAAACATAGGGCCCCAAAAGGAGGTTTCATAGTAGGACGTAGGGTGATGGCGCCGGAGGAAGGCGACGGCATGCCCCAACCCCAAGGCTAGAGGCCAATGCTGTAGTGTACCTTTAGTTCATCTACTCCCTCTGTTCCTAAATATATGACGGTCTGGTAGTTCAAATTGAGGGAGTATGTACCAATTTATTCTTCTTTGGCAACACACTGCAGTTGAGCATGCTGTAATTGCCTCCATACCAAGAGTTCACGCCATTCAGATGTTGACAAGCAAGTGATCAGCCTTTTTGTGAATCACTGAAGCAAAATGTACAATTTTTCCGCTGTGCGCTCACGGTTGCTTCTATAAAAATAAAACACGAAGGGCTAGTCCTGACTGGTCTCATTTAAATGTACAATTTGTCACATACACCTTACAGCCCTACCGGCCGTGCATTTGCAAAATTTTGAAGGATGTTGCCACAAAGGTCAGCCTATTTCAGTCAAGAAATATTGGTGATGCAGTGGTCTAAATTCCGAAAAAAAAGAGAGTTTACAGCTGCGTACAACCGAAATGCAAATGCTCACATTTGAAGTTCTAGGATGTAAAACAATAAATAGAAAAATGGCATATAGTAACATGTAAGTCTACGCAGATAATTCATCTGTACACCACACAACTCCATTCTTATTATCAGTTCAAACAGTATTATGTTAACTGGATTATTATTTTTCTTACGAAATCCGTGCTCTAAACAAGGGGGAACGAGATCCATCCCAAATTCAAAGCAAGGACCACGCCTACAAAAACTAGAATCGGAGATATTTTCGCCCCCCAAAATGTAGTTCCCGCTGCACGGTTTTGATTTCGTTCGATGCTCCAGTCATCAAGGACCACTTGATGCGCCAAAAAAAAACCTCAACAGCTTCCCTTCAGCTTCTCCCCCAGGATTTTGTTCAATAAAACAGGGCTTGCTTTACCCTTTGATGCTTTCATCACCTGGAACCAAAATATGGTCAGCTCTCGTGAGTGCGGAAACATATGCGAAGGCTACCCAAGGGGAAACATATACGAAGGTTAACCAAGAGGAACACAGCTACACATTCAAAAATAACTAACCTGGCCAGCAAAATATCCCTGCAACTTGGTTTTCCCAGCCCGATACTGCTCAAGTTGCTTCGGATTGTCAGTGAGTACTTGGTCTACCATGGCCTCAATTGCTGCTGGATCTGCAATCTGCCATTTCCCAGTAGTAAATGTTAGTTGGAAAACCCAAGCACACACTAAAAGCACTGACATAGCATCAGCTACATTGTGCACAACTATTAATTATCTCATCACAACATATCAGAAAAAGTGTAAAAAACTGATGAAATCAAAAGGTCACCTAATCTTTTTGCCCAATTTTCAGCTTTCAATTTCATTAACAAGGTACTCGTTGTCTGGTTGTTCCTCGACGGAAGTTACAAGCCAAAAGTTGGCAACACACTTGAAACCAATGGCAGGGCCGCAGCATTAATTATATATTTTAAACATTCAAACTACTACAAGTCCAAATAGTAACCAATGTGACCACATTTACCTGAACCAAATCCTTCTCCTCTATCACAGACTTAACAGTTCCGCCTTTGGCAATGAGGTCAACAACAATCTGCAAGAGGCAGAATCAGGAAGAAGGTATTACAATTTTAGAATGCTATGACTAATGGCAAAGCCTGAGAGGAATGCATATTCGTAACAGAACACGAGGCATGCAAAATATTTCAGAATAACTGAAGATAAAGTTCATTCTTGTGCAACCTGCAAACACTTTTGGTACTAGGCAGAAGGGGAAAGACCAGAAATTGCTCTCCTTTCCTATTTGAAAACTTATTTCTACCATAGTAATCGTAGTATCCTACTACGGAAACCTTCAGCCATTTCTTTTTGTAGGGCATATTTTGATTGGTCAAGACAAGGCTTTGACCAATAAATACTTCATTAGTATGTAATTTATATAACATAAAATTGATATCATTAGATTTGTATTTGGTACTTACTATTAGGATTTTGTATCACATAAACAAAATATTAAGAGTCTTAATCAATCAAAATAGACCCTGCAAAAAGAAAGAGGGAGTACAAAAGAAACTGTCAAGTATCAAGTACTGTCCTCCAGAATCAGTGCAGCAGCAGCGTAGCGCAACTAAAATGAAGAGACTGCACATAACATGCTTTAACTTGCATAGATAAAAGAATTTAGTTAAGCAATGTTACCTCCTTGGCAATTTTCCCACTGATAGTTCCATTCTTTATGTATGCAATCATTTCAGAAAGCTCCAGAGGTGTTAATTTACTTTCATCAATAGAAAGCTTTTCATCCTTCAGATAAGCAGTAATATCACCCATGATCCAGTTGGCAGCTAGCTTTGCATCAGTGCCATGCTCGAGCGTGGAATCAAAGAAATGAGCAACCTGGGATGAACATACACAGATCAGATCGCCAAAGCTGCAGTAAATAATAGAGAAATGGGTTGTCAGGAAAGGAGAGAAGAAACTGGAGGAACTTTTCAATGTATGACACAAGACATTAGGTGATCATTTGATCCAACAAAATATATGAACCTCAAGCAAGCCTGATTGAATAAAATAGGAGCTTCCAAATATACTTCCGCAAAACATGCACATCCATGACAAGGGAAAATGGAAGTACCGAGGATGATTACCTTATCGTCATTAGCAAGGAAAATAACATCTTGCATGCTGAGTCCTATGTTCTCATAGCGCCTACGCTTTGCCTCTGGAAGCTCGGGCATCAAATTACGAATTTCATCAATGTACTCACCAGTGAGAACAACTTCAGGGAGATCAGGCTCAGGAAAATATCTATAGTCGGCGAGTCCCTCCTTTTTTCGCATTGTAAAAGTTTTCTGAGAATATAGATAAAGAAATGGATTTAGAAACTCTAGGAAAAGTTAAATAGAAAGCACAAGGTAACGACCAACATCAGATAACAACCTGAGAGGACTCATCCCAAAGACGGGTTTCTTGTACAATTTGATCAGCCTGGCTTTCTTTGTAAAGAAGAATCTGTCTGGAGATCTCATAGTCTATTGCCCTACTTATTGCGGAAAATGAGTTCATATTCTTTATTTCAACCTGCCAGAAATTAGAGGTGAAAGAAGAATGTCATGCCACATTGCCATATACAGTAACAGTGAACAAACAATGAGGAATTTTTTGCCATCTTACTATAATGATACATCAATAACTAATGATCTAGGGAACTGCTTGCTCTCGGAAAATGGCTCCTTCGTAATGTCCATTGTTGCTAAGATTCCATGGTTAGTGCCAATGGTCTTAACACAGCTGAAGTCCATGACTCTGGTAACTTTCTTAAGACATGATCGGCCTGTTTGGCTGGTGACTAATTTTGCCACAGTTTGCCACACCTGCCTTACCTAGGTGCTCAAATTCTTAGCCACACTTTGGCTTGCCCAAGGGAATCTTGCCACACTTTTTGTGTATACGTGGGGCTTATTTCTCAAAAATAGAATCTTTCCTTAGGTGTGGCTAGAACCAAACATGCACCTAACTTGGTCAAACTTGCCTAACTTGAGGTGTGGCAAAGTGTGGCAAGGTGTGACTAGGAACCAAACAGCCCCGATGTTATTGAAGGCAAAGAAAGTAACTCGGATATACACGAAAACGTCTACAATTTTCACAAGCACAATTGACAAGCATACATGAAGGACTTCTGTCCAAGCCTCTATACAGAGAACCAAACCACTGAAAGTTCAAAAATATTTCATGCACCCACTGAATGGCTAACCAAATAACTTCCTTATGTAAACATGCAATGTCAATTATATGCAGTATTGGAAAAAAAATCGAGGCACATCTATCATATTTCTAAGGATAAAGGGGAATCATCATTTAAACTGATAAATTTGTCAAAACTAATCAGGCCTTAATGGCCTAAGATATTAATATGAGGTCCTGAATAAGTTTGTGTATTGACGAGTCATCAGATCGTAAGCCTGATGAAGATGTTCTTGACATGGAATATAGAATAACAATCAGTTGGGAACTTTTAAAGTTTTGGTCATTACCTTTGTACCAAATTCCGATTGTCCAATTGGTCGAACAGATACATTTACATCACAGCGAAGGGAACCTTCATCCATGTTACCATTGCCCACTCCCAGGTACCTAACAAGCCTTTGTATCTCAGCACCATACTCGGCAGCCTCTATCCCTGACCTCATATCTGGCTCTGAGACAATCTCAAGCAAAGGTACACCGGCTCTATTTAAGTCAACCTAGACAACGAGAATGTAAATACTTGTTAAGCCTTAAATATGTAGTTACTAGTGTGATTAGCCAATATACATGACTGTTTGATGCTGAATTCACTTTTTTTTTATTTCTTGTCTCCAACTTCTTGTATTAGGTTTGAGAAAGAAAGTCTCTTAGCTTTTTGACCAAAGCCACAAAGATATAAAGACGCTGATGCTGATCTGATATTAAGTGCAGTGTCTGTTAGCTTTTGAGCAAAGCCACAAAGAGATAAAGACGCTGATATATTAAGTGCAGTTCACCTTCTCTTGCCTCGTGAAGTTGTGTCACATTTGAATTTCAGTTGGATATTACACTGGTACTTACATTCTGTATGACAGGCAGGGATAAACCAAATGACCACATAACTATAGATAAGTATGAATGTATGATACCCACTACATATATGCCACCTGTAGCAAAATTGCATAAGAAACCCAATCCCCTGTGTTGTTTGATCTTCTGAGTTCATAGCAAGATGTTACAGATAGTTTGTCTTAAATTAATTCCATGACTCCTCATCTTTAGCATTTATAAATGCAATGGCCTAGAAAATGTACTGTTGCACTGATGGATGTCAACTTTTTCCATGATTTTGCAGCATAACAGAATACCATGAGAATTTGATAAGAGTACGAAACTTTAATGGAAAACAGGCATTTAGCCAGGAATAACCAGGAGAACCTGAGAGTAACTTCCGGATTCAGAGTGAAGCAGCTTGCCAGCATCTTCTTCCATATGAACCCTTGTGACACCAAATCGCCTGTGACCACCACCAAACTCAACTGGAATATCCACATCAAGGTAACCCTTCTCAGCAATTGGAATGTCAAACTGCGAAATCTGGTACCCCTTGGGTAGGTCTGGGTAGAAATACTGCTTCCGATCAAACTTGGATGTCATGGAGATCTTGCAGTTGAGAGCGAGGCTCATTTTCACTGCACATTCAACAACCTTTGCATTCAGAACCGGCAATGTCCCCGGGTGGCCCATGCAGGTGGGGCAAACAGTGCTGTTCGGCTGGGAGCCATAGTTGTTTGGGCAGGAGCAAAATGCCTTTGTGATGGTCGAGAGCTGGACATGGGTCTCGATGCCGATAACAGATTCAAAACCTTGTATCTTCTGCTCCGCCGCCTCCTTGGTAGCCTGTTGAATTGATTTGGGCACTGCTTTGGGCTGAGTGGTCTGCACACTCTCAGCCCTAGTTGTGAAGTGAGCTAGTGGATGGCGTTGGGTGGTACAGAGCAGGCTGAAATTTGCTCTAAGTAAGGTTGGTGTTCTGATCCCTCGGAGAAGCGTTAGAGCCATTGTGGCCAATGCGCCTCTCGTGAATTGCAATTCACAATCTACTGGGTGGACTACACAGCCTGCGAGCGGGAGAACAAAAATATTGAATACAGCCTGATTTCAGGATAACAGAAGAAACCTGTAATAATTGCATAAATAAAGTACAGATTCTAAGATGAGAACGAGACTCGAAGTAATTTAGAGAAACTGCAAGACATTAGCAAGGTTTACAATTTAGCAAGCATACTTTGATGAAGCTTAGGTGGCTACAACCTAATTTTCAGAGGTGATTTTCTGGAGAAGATGCATCAAGCGATTGTTCTCCACAAGAGTGACCAATCAGTGAACAATCAAGCCTGCTCTATACTTCCAGACTTGGTTACTGACTGGTCGCTCACGTGGAGAACAAGTATGGTTTGATGCATCTTTTCTGAAAATCACTGTTTGAAAATTGGGTTGATTTATCATTCATGAATGCAGCCACCTAAAACTCATGAAAGTATGCCGGGTAGTAGCAGGAACACGGAGATACGGATATAGGGATACGGCAATTTCTAGAAACAACCTTACGGAGATACTGCGGGTATATACAAATAATTAAAGAAAAATGCAGCATTCAGCATGTACCCCTCCGTTCGGAAATACTTGTCGGAGAAATGGATGTATCTAGACATATTTTAGTCATAAATACATCTACTTTTATTCATTTCTCGACAAGTATTTTCGGGCCGGGGAGTACTTAAGACTTGAATAATTTTAAGATGTGCGACCGATGTCAGTCCCAGTCCCACTCCCAATCCCCCAACAGAAGCTTGCTGCCTGCCATGCCACTGCCCCGAGATGTCATTCATTCCCACTCTCCGCTCCCTAGCCAAACAACGACACAAGTCGACAGAAAGCTAAATAGAACAGCAAACTGCAACGGCAGCAAGCCAGCAGCGCCGGCAAGAGCGCAAGCGAGCAGGCGAGATGGGGGAAGGAGGGAGGGGAGAGAAGAGGGCGCGGGCCGTTACATTATTACTTTGCTTACCGCTGGGAGGAGAGGTGATTCAGCAGCGCCGGCGGCGCGGTCGCCGGAGCTTGGGAACGGCGCGTCTCCCCGGGGATATTGCGGCGCCCCTGGTCCACCTCTCCTCGATGTCCAGGGTTCGCCTTCAGTTGGGCCTTACTGGGCTCGTTCGTGTTGGGGCAGCTCTTTAGAACTTTTGTATACACTATAGTATTTTGTTTTTTAGTTTGCGGGGATTTGCAATTTTGTAGATGAATTAAGGAGCTCGAATTTCAAGACTCACAATTTGATGAAGCATGCTTTATATTTAGGGGTTGGCCGTCATGTTTAATTAGGCCACCCCGATGAATTTTTGTTCATCATTGTAAACTTGGTGACAGTTGAATAAAAACTTCGCGAGATTGTCTAAGGAAAAGTACGTAGTAGTTTCTGGAGAGCAACTAACTAACCAAAAGTTACCCACTTGGGGTTTCCCGTAAGTCATTTTTTTGGCCAAGGAGCACATCAACCAAGGTTTTTGCCTGGTTTTCTCTAGTTTTAGAGTTTTTTTTGCGAAGCACATCTGTGTTTCTCGAAAAAGATTGTTCTTCCATGAAAAGCACAATTTTACTTCCCCGGTGTGCTTCTCGAAAAAAGAAAAAAATTGCTTACATGAGAAGCACATATTTGCTTTTGCGAGTGTGTTTTTCGAATAGAAAAGAAAATACAGTTGTGCTTCCGTGAGAAGCACAATATGAGCTTATGTGAAAGGCACAATCTGTGCTTCGCCGAAAGAAAAGGAAAGCACAGCCTGCGCTTCCAATAAAGAATAAAAACTGCAATCGTGCTTCCGGACTTCGGCTTTTTCCTTTTTCGGTATATTTTTTTCTTGCGTGAACCAGGATTTTTCGTTTTTTATTTCGTTTTTGAATTTGATTTTCTCGATTTTGGAATTTCCCATGAAAAAAATCTCATCAAAAGCTTTAACATGGGATCTAGTTTCAAAAATCTCATCAAAAGCTTTAACATGGGATCTAGTTTCAAAAATCTCGACGTGAGAAAATCCAACAGTGAAAATGATTCAATATTTGAACGTGTGGTTCAAGAGATAAAATATTTTGAATAAATGAATCTACGACAAAAGGGGAAAGCTCCCAGATTGCAATAAGTGACATGCATACAATTCACCACTTGTCAGTGTCTAGGAAGTTGGGAAGACCTTTGCAAATGGTAATCCTTAACTAATGATTTCGTAGTTTTTGGGCTCGTAGAATCACAAGCCAAAAATAACTGAATTTTGCCCACAGCCACGAGAAAGTCATATTTTCGTAGTTTATGGGCTCGTTGAATTACAAGCCAAAGATAACTGATTTTTGCCCCTAGCTCCGAGAAAGTCCTGTTTTAGCCTTGTGCCCTTGTTTGTTCAATCCAGCAGCTCCCGGCTATTTGAAAAAACAACTATCTTTGTTTATATATATATTTAGGATATATATTATTGTAAGAAAATATTTACAACTTTTAAAAATAGTTATGAATTAAAATAATCACATATTTAAAAAGTGTTCATGAATTTAAATAAATATTCAAAAAAATTATAAAAATATATGTACCTAATAGACGTTCAAGATTTAAAAGATGTTCACATATATAATAAATTGTTCAAAAATTTAAGTAAATGTGCACGAATTTTAAAAGTGTTCATGAGATTCAAAAAATGTTTATGAATTAAAAATATTAAAAACATTTAGAAAATTCATGAACTTAAAAGGTATTTGAATTTGTAAAAGTTCCTAAATTTAAAACCCAAAAAGGGGAAAACAAAGGGAAAACTGAATAAAAAAAAATCTTAGACAGGAAAACACGTTGAAAACTTGAAGAACAAAAGCGAAGAAACCCCAGAAACGAGAATGGGGGGAAACTAAAAAAACGAAAGAAACACCCACCTAAAACCGGTGGGAAAATAATGACTAGCAAAAATCACGTTTGACCGAAAGAAACCTGCCTAGATAACTAGGTTGTCCACCCAAAGTTGGGCCGGCCAACACGTTGTCCCCCTCGCGACCAATAGATTTCCGGAAATGCTAAAAATCAAATGTCGGATTTTCAGGCATAGCAAACCGCATGTTTTTATGGCAATTATTTTGGCGCGAGGATGTCAAATTTAGTTTGCAAGCACGGCAATTTTCTGGTAATCAATGAACTGAGACGGATTTGCCATGCTCGCGAACTAAACTTGCCATCCTCAACGAATATAATTTGCCATGAAATTGATTTGCCATGTCTAAAAATCTGACGTTCACTAGATATTCGGGTCCTAGATTTTGACTACTATTCTACACCGTAAGCGTAGAATGGGAAATTCCTTTCTCCTAGTAGTTGGCCTTGTATATCCTTAATGGTTACGAGGGGTGCACCCCTGGTACTCAAGCTTCACGAAAATAAAATATTTCATAAATGGTCATTATCCTGATTTTCTTTTTTGTAATTACACCGAAAGTGCCAGCCCAAGCCGTCTATGTGTCCAAGCAATCTCTCGTATAGGGTTTCTATCACTCTAACCCATAGCAGTCGATGCCGTTTCCCGACTCGTCCTCCACCTTGCCACTCTAGACATACAGCACATCGACCATGTTGGCCACCCGTTGCTTTGCCACTATTCGCACCCTCATTTCCGACCTCATAGGCTAACCAATATGTCACTCCGTCTGCCACCTCATAAAATTGTCAAATCACTTTACACGCCTTATTTTTATTGTAATATTTAGCACTTTAAGATGTTGGTAAATAATTTTAGTACTCATAATCATGGTAGAACAACACGAAATAACTTGGTGTTAGCTTGTACTCGACACACTTTTTTTTTACTTCAAGGGCATCATAGACTTCAACAGATAACTCAGATAATTCCATGGGATCCTTTAATTGTACTTGTACCCTATTTTATTGATATTGAGTAATGAAGTGACAGTGTTATGAACTAAAAAAATGACCATGTTATGCATAAAAAAAAAAGTATACCAAAACGGCTTTACTAGTAGTAGTTGGTAAGACTGGTCTAAAAGTCGATTGACCTTTGAGTAGTTTACGAAGACGTGGCCTGATTTGGAGCTGATGGAGCGCTGTCTAAAAACCATTGGCTCCTTGCAAAATATCTAGTAGCCTTATCCAGTTATCAGTTTCATTCGGTTAAGTTTCTCAGGTTGCCGTTTTTGGTGCTTGAACGGACGGGCACTGCGCTGTTAGGGCACGTACGACTACGATCATCGCTGGCCGGTTCCACTCTAGATCACTACTGATCTTCCCCCGCGTGCCCGCCCGTTCTTGCTGACTTCCTTCCTGCCTTTAGCTAGCTTGGTCCTTTTTAATTCGACGATCAATAAGAGAACTTGTCCTCCATGTTTATCCCAATCCCAAAGATACGGTTGTTCGCCCCCTCAAGTAGTTTTCCTTGTCTTTTGGGGTGTTAAACTTTGGCAGAAACCATACTACTCCAATTTTATGCTGTGGTACGTTTTTTATTACTCTAGTATGTGTTTAGTACATTTCGAGGAATAATCCGGTGTTTTCGAGCATGCATAGGTGGACATCTATCCAACAGAATTGGACGTGTATGTGAGCATTTGTGTTGTACTTTGTTAAAAAAAATGGACATCAATAGCTAGGGGCGTTCCCTGGGAGTGTTTTCCCAGCAAACGCTCAAATTGCCGTACAATTTTAACTAAAGTCGCACATAAATTACCACGATCGAACGAGAAAATGGTCATGTACCGCAAAAAATGCCAGTAATTTCTTAAAAAAGATTGCCATCCGCGTGATCTCGATCAAACGGCTACGAGTTCGTTCCCTGGGACCTCCCTCCCAGAAAACGTTCCCCAGTCCCCTAAAATTTAGGAGAAGAATGACACCGCGACTCTACCTCTAGTCATCGTTCGATTTTGGCATTGAGATATATGACATGCATGGCCATTTGACTCGGTCAAAGTAACTTTGTAAATATTGTTGCGTAATTGCATGGCCAATCCAACATGCTGCTCAACAACCTCCTGCCACATATTTCGACGTTATCCATTGACAACGTGGGCTCTATAGAACAACTCTCACGTGTGTTGAAAGATCTTGATGTATCCTAGTCATGGGGTTCATAGCTGCCGACTGTCGGTCAAGAGACCTTCACCTATGTGGGTGTTTTTCTTTCTTGGAGCAAATGATCTCATTTTATTGATTTACTAAATTAAGTATATGAGAAAACATTGAAGCATATATAAACGTAACCCATATTTTGTCCCAGAAGTTGCAAGCTTTTCTATGGGTTTGTATCGTAGAACCTCTCTAAAGTAAACGTCGTGTTCTTCAAGGTTATCAACTATGGCTTTACTCCTTGCATATCAATATTTTACCTACTCAGGTAAAGAAGCTATTTATTAAGTTATGTGTCACAACTATATGATATGTGTTTCATGGTGTTGAAGTTTGGTGCTTGTCCCCTATTCGATTTGGTTGATAACCTCGAGGAATTGAAGATGATAAGGGGCAGGTGTGTAGCATGTGGAGTGACGCTATCCGTCAAGTTGATCAACTTAGACTATAAGGAACTTCAAACAAAACTTAAACTATAGGTAGAATATAAATTGTTGCGCTTTGTCGTCGCTTGAAAGACCGCCCTATTTGTGGCCTTTTAATTTGGTGTTCTTGTTTCAGGATGTACCTTGATCTTTGTTCTATGAATCGTGGAAGATTGGATGCTACTCTCTCTCCATTTCAAATTGTTTAAAGTTGTGTTGTCCTAAACCAAACTTCACTATATTTGATGCTATTCCACCTCTTGCTTGCTTCTGATCCAAAGATGAAATCCTTAGTGGTAGTTGATTGTATTTGCCCTTTTGAAAAGATATCCTCCTTTACTGCAGGATTAACTACATTTTCTATGTTTTACATATATTTCCATTCTTACGTATGGATATTTGCATGTTCGTTTTCAAAATACGTCCATAGAAAACATGTTAATATCTATGTGACATCGTAGCATTAAAATGATTAATAGTGCTAAGTTGATTTATCTTCTTTTCTGTGTCACATAGGAACCTCTTAGCTAAGCATGTTTGATGGGATGATGTGTTATGTACAACATCAAATATAAACATTACAAATATATTACTTTATGATGAATCTAATTTGGTGTGTTGTAGATGTTAATACTCCTATGATCCATATTACTTGTCACTGATTTAGTATGCTAAATGAGCAACAACTGATATGGATCGGGTAGTATATATTTTCTTTAAATTTGGTCAAATCAAACTTAAACAATTTGACATAGAATAAAGCTAGTGTTCAGATCAAGTGAACTAATTTAAAACAAAGAAAGTAGTAGAACGCACCGATGAGATGCATTAGATTCTCGCATAAGAAAAAAAGAAATATAAGGTACCGTGGGAAAGAACCTAATATTAATCCAGACAGCTTTTTTGCTTGTTCGTTCAAAACCTCCTCATCGCAGAGTAGCCTCCCCCAAAGGCCAAAGCCCTAGCTAGAAGCAAGTGGCAGTACGGAATTATGCTAACCAAGCATCCAAACCTTTGGTTAATTATATTAATCAACCAGCAGCGTCGGCGGCAAAGTCCAAAGCTGCATCGAGGGACATGACGGATAAGCTTGTTTAGTGGTTCGATGGCATTAATTAACGCGGATCTAATCTCCATAGATCGGCATATTCCTCCCACGGACCCATGCCATGCCACCCCGCCCACAGCGCAGCGCAGGTTGGGAAGCTGCGGCTCGACATCGATCGCATGCATCATGCAGTAGCCATGACCGCGGTTTGGGTTTACGAGTCCTTCTTGGACGGAGACGTGGCCTTGGACGGAGTAGCTTCTGTGTTCTTGTTTAGTTGTTTCTGGTACTACTTGGGTTGCCGTTTTGGTGCTTGAACGGACGTCCATCGCCAGCCGAGGGGAGAGGTTGCTTGCTATTTCCACTCTAGTAGATCACCTGCTGCCCATTCTTGCTTGACCTCCTAGCTAGATTTGCACTTATTTTTATAACTTGGTCGAGTAGCAAAAGAAGGATTTCCCCCTCCGTCTTTATCCGCACCCGAAGATATCTACGCACCTTATCCCTCCCGAGAAACGATGGACTTGTTGCTTTTCAGCGAACTTTCGTTGCCTTCTCAGTTGTTACTAAAATTGAGTTCAAAAAGGGGTGCAAGATGTGAGTACCAAGGGCATCTTCAAGGCGGACCTGCAAACCTCCCACAATCGTTCGGATCGCACTGTTCGGACCGTGGAAGCCATCCAACATGACCTGTATTGGTCCGCGGGACGGTCCAGACACGACTTCTCCCGCAAATCGAAGACAAAAAGTGTGGGAGGTTTGCGGGAGTCCGGACACCCGAAATGTCGCTTTCCAACACCCCAGGCCCACCAAATTTCCCCTCCCGGTTCCATTTCGTTCCACTCCTCCTCGTTTCCCCCTGGTTTTGCATCCGCACCCTCCACCTCCGTCGCCGCTGCAGTTCGTCTCCGGCCGCCATAGAGGCATTGTCGGACGTCCGCAACCAACACTGACACGCCCGCTCGCCATTTCGATGGAGCTTTCTGCCCTGGAGCCATTTGTACCCGGGTACACTCCACCCCCTATCGACGACCTCCATGGTGGACACCACGCCCGGCAGGTGTTCGGTCAAATGTCATTGAGCTTATTTTCAAATGCTATGTCATTTTTTAGAGTACGAAGGATGGTGAGCTACTCGACCATGCAGAATGAGTTGTTGTGTGATGCGTGGCTGGCCGTATCCGCGGATTTCATAGGCAAGAGCAAAGGGCCGCCCTTCTGGGAGCAAGTGCATGAAAAGTTTTTCACAGGAAAGCACATTGCACCGTATGACATATACATCATTCAACCATGCAACGTGAGGTCGTTGCCGTATCGCTGGCACGCTATTTAGGTCAGCTTCATCAAGTTTTGCAACTTGGCTAGTCAGCTCGAGGCAAGGTGGCCATTGCATGCGGACATGGAGGAGATGGTAAGTTTTACTTCCTCTTGCTCAACTTGTTGATTGATTCATTCACTCAATGTTGGTCTAGACATTATATGTAGCCCGCACGCGTCGCCGTGGTGTACCACAGGTCAGAGGGACGGCCATTTACGTGCACACACTGTTGAATGAAGCTGAAGGGAAAGTATGTGTGAGACGACATGATCCGTTGGACATCCAGGTCTAGTCGAATTTGAGACCTTATTGTGCTAGATCTAATATGTATGCTATGTGTGGATGATTTGTGCTTTTTTCTATCCGAACTTTGATGAATATCGGTCGGTTTGCATGAATTTCGTCTGACTTGTTAAAATACGGGTTGAAACGTATGCTGCGTTGAATGGCTGCCTCCCTCATCCGTGTCAGTGGACAGTTCCTTTCTGTCCGTGAACGGGCGCAGGAGGATTAATTATTGTGGGTTGCCCTTGGAGATTCCCTAAGCAACTTAATTATCCAAAAGAATGTCAACGTCAAAATCTCTCCAAACTGAAATCTCTCAAGTACGTGTTTGGAAAAAACACACCCACCTAAAACCGGTGGATAAGCATGACCGGTCAAAATCCTGCTCGACCAAAAGAAACTCCGAAATAATTGGTTGGAGCATATAAGGTAACTCACAGTTCCTGTTGTGGTTAATTATAAATGGCTCACTGCATATGTCGCACTTGTCGTAATTAAGGAATTTTCTGCTTCTTTTAGTTCACTCACTTTTTATTCAAAATATCTAATTTGCTGAAATGTGTGTCCAAATAACAAACTGTTTTCATCATTGCATATCTTACGTCGAGAGCTTCAAAATTAGATCATATGTTAATGGGTTTGGATGACCTTTTTTAGAAAGAAGACAAAACAAATACCGGAAAACAGGAGGAAAAAAATGAAAAACGGAAACAAAAAACCAAAAGAGGAAACCGAAAGCACAACTCTGCTTTTCGTTTTTTTCGGAAAGCACATCTGTGTTTTTCACTTTTTGGAAAGTACGGTTTTGTTTTTCACTTTTAAAGGCATAAATGTGCTTCACGCGAAGCACAACTATGCTTTTCACTTTCGGAAACAACAGCTATGCTTTTTCACATGATATGCTTCACATGAAAAAATATCAAGAAAACCTTAGAAAAAACAAACAAATTTAAAAAAACACATGCAAAGAAAATAAGGTTCCGTAGATGCCCCCAATGCGCAACACGTGGCAGCACGGGTGCCCTAAAGAAGTGCCCGTTGGTAGCCCGCTAACCAGTCGCTCACACTTCAAAACATTAGTTAGAGGCACCCTTTTAAAGGTCACTCGCACCTTCTCTTATGATGACAAATGGTTCATTGCAACCCTTGCAGTAAGCTTAGACAGCTACACACCCCACCGAAAGTTGGGTCCACCCAACACATTGTTCCCCGTACGAAGAATAGATTTCTACTACTATTCTACTAGTTGGCCTTCTATTGCCGTTAATGGTCACAATTGTCCACCCCTGGGTCTCAAGCTTCATAAAAAGGAAATGCTTCGTAAATGGGCATTACCCGATTTTCATTTTCGTAATTACATTGAAATTGCCAGCCCCAGCTGTTCCCGCTATCCCATAGTAGCCGACGCCGCTTCCCGACTTGTCCTCCCGCTTGCCGCTCTAGACTCACACCATATCTACCTTGTTGACAGCCTGCTCATTCGGACCCTCATTCCCAAGCTCACAGGCTAACCAATATGTCGCCGCGTTCGCCAGCTCAACAAATATTCAAATCACTTACAAACCTTATTTTATTGTAATCTTTAGTACTTTAAGATGTTGGTAAATAATGTTAGTATTCACAATTGCGGTAAACCAACATGAAATAACGCAGTGTTAGCTCGTACTCGACGCACATTTTTACTTCAGGGGTATTATTGACTTCAACAGACAACTCATTCCATGGGATCTTTCTATTGTATGCTATTCTATTGATATTGAGTAATGAAGTGGCAGCGTTAGCGAAAATCTGTTTCTAAGCCCGGGCTCAGATGCACCCTAAATCTAAGCCACTCGGCTACATAGAGATTCACGTCACCACATGTATTACTGGTTGTACACCATCCGTATTGGATACTCCCTCCTTTCCGGTTTATAAGGCTCAATTTAAAAATCTCGCCAACCAAGGTAGATGGTGAGTGGTGGAATACTTTTTGTAGTTTGCAAAAGCATCCAATTAATGCTCTTGTTTTCCTCAAAAAGTATGTTTACCAACGCATTAATTGCAATGCATGCATGCATAAATTACATGCATTGGTCAATTTTCTCTTAATACTTGCATGCAATGATTTAATGCACCTTGGAATCTGAACATGTGATGGGAAACAACCAAATTGAGCCTTATAAAATGGAAAAACTAAAATTTTGAGATAAGCCCTATAAACCGGAAAGAAGGGAGTAGTAAAAAAAAGGAAATGAGCTAGTCATTAAGACGGGTAGTTGGCCCAATAGCCAGCACTGGACAAGAGTTCAGATCACCGCTCGGGAAAATTTCTGAGCCGTCCTAAGCGGGCACTCACTTACAGCAATACTTCAGATTCGAAACTAATCCACAACTCATGCTGGATTACACATTTTGTTGGCTCGTCAGTGAATTTCCTTATCATCTGTTTTCGTCGGAGATGCGCAAGGAGTCCGTCTCGAGGTGCACTCTGCCCAGCCGTAACCTGCAAACATGATCTTTGTAATTAATAAACTGAACTGAACCAAAGTCTTTGGAAATCACGCCAATGCCGCTGTCATTATTCCAATGCAAATCAGGTAGCCTGATTCTTTCTGGTTAAGAAACTGAACACAACTTATTCACTAATCGCGTGGAGCATCTACTATATGGATTCAGTGGTTTAGAACAACTTCTATAGAACAGGAAACACTTTTACCTCTTTGTCCACCTCGGTGCTGCAAGGTTCACCGTGGATTTAATCGGCGACGCGGGCGACGCTTTCTTCCTATGCCGCACTTCTTCTCCACTCTGCGGCTGAAGCCCCGCACCAACCACATGCACATAGCCGGAGCCGCCATTGGAATCAGCTTGAGCTGGGAATTGGAGTCCACGAGGCGGGACCAGTGCCAGGTGCAGCGGATGCGGCTGCTATGTTCTCGTCGACCTCCTCGGCCGGAACCTGCCAGTAGCCCACGCACCGCCGCCGCCAACGGCAAACAAAAATTAAATTGACAGCCATGTTCATATACTGCAAGCATGAACATCACTGGGCCAACAACACCCACATCTCACTTGTCCACCGGATCTAGTAAATGCTCCAATCTGTTCGTTTCCATCTGCGGCCGCCGGTTGGGTCACTCGCCGCCGCACCCCAAAACTTCAAGAGAATTTTCATCAAAGAGGAATGACTCCTCACGGTCGAGGGAGACAAATTTCTGTGGGCGACCCCACCGACACACGTTTTTTCGTTGGCGATCAGAATGAATACCCTCGACCGGGCTCATCACGAAGCCACCGTCCCGTGCCACGGCCGAGAACTATCACCTGACGGATCGACCAATGCGCGATTTAAAATAGACCTCCTGCCCACAGAAAGGGCCCATCGTACAACACTGTACAGCACGGTATACTCCCCGTATCTAATTTTCTAGGGCTCGGCCTCTGACACGACAAGACCGTTTTTCAGCATCCCTATGCATGATTCAACGACTAAGATATCAGGTTCAGCTGGACCTGAGCACCGAATCGCCGCTCCGCAGTGTTAGGCTCTTTTTAACGGTAAATCTGCCATTGTACCCCTTCGCTTGTATGCGTACGCAAGGGCACTCAGCCGCTAAGGTTTCCCGTGCCTCCCGCCGGCGTCGGTCTGCATTGTCTTCTGTGGCCTTAGGGCCATGAAGACACGGTGGATCCCAGCCCTTGCCGGTCAGAGGGCTCCGTTTTTGGATGTTTGTTTAGTTTCGTTAGGGTTTGTGTCATGCTCAGAGAGGTGAGGCGGCGATGACTCTCTGAAAATGGAATAATATTCTCTCCGCCTAGGCCCCGTCCCAGTGGTGCTTCTATTCTCGTCGGAGGACGTGTGGAGGTTTATCTCCGGCGGATCTCGTGGAGACTTGGTTAATGTTTTTCTTCGATGGATCTACATGGATCCGGTCTTTGTTCGTCTGTGTTCGTGTGTCTACAAGTTGGATCCTTGCAATCTACGTTTCTCTTCATCGACGACGGTTGTTGTTCTGGTGCGATGGTCCTGTAGGGCCTTGGCACGATGACTTTACGACTATCGATGTAACACCCCGGATGTAACTTTCCATAATTGTAACTCCGACTCTTGCCATTTTCGGCTATGTGCTATGATATTCCCTTCGTGGTCGGGTTTTGTTTTTCGTTTTGCATTTTGGTCATGTCATGCATCTTATCATGTCATCATGCGCATCTCATTTGCATACGTGTTCGTCTCATGCATCCGAGCATTTTTCCCGTTGTTCGTTTTGCAATCCGGCACTCCCACCTCCTCCGGCGCACCCCTTTTGTTTTCTTTTCGTGAGCGGGTGTTGAACGTTCTCGGAATGGACCGAGGCTTGTCAAGTGGCCCTGGTATACCACCGGTAGACCACCAGTCAAGTTTCGTTTCATTTGGAGGTCGTTTGGTACTCCAACGGTTAACCGGGTAACCGCAAAGTCCGTTTGTGTGTTGCAGCAAACTCCCCCCCCCCACAGCCCAAAACACCTCTAAGTCACCGCCATGCTCTCGGTCGTTCGATCACGATCGTGTGGGTGAAAACCGCACCCCGTTTGGACTCTCCTAACTCCCTCTACCTATATATATGTGTGCCCTCCCGAAATTTCGCGGTGCAACCCTAGCCTCCTTCCTCCTCGCGCCACCGGACGAAATTGCCGCCGCCGGACATGTCCGCTTCGCCGCCCGCGCCCAATTCCCCGCCGCCACGTGGCGCTCCGCCGCCGCGGCCCATGGAGCCCATCCGGGGCCCGCGCGGGCCCGAGCTGCCGCCGCCGCGACCCGCGGGCGCCGCCCAGTGCGCCGCCTCCCCGTCGAGCTCCACCGCCGCCTCGCGCTCCAGCCCCGCCGCCTCCTCGCGCTGCCGCCCTCCTCTTCCCCGCCGGTCGCCGCCCCTCTCCCTCGCCGACCGCGGCCGGCCGCGCCTCTGTCGCCGTCCTCCGGCGAGCTCGAGCTCGAGCTCGGCCCGATCTGGATCCAAATCCCGCAGGGTTGACTTTTCTCCCTCTCGATTTTTCTCCAAGTCCTAATAGTTTTTACAATATGTGCTCATATTCATCGCATTATAACTCTCTGCATATAGCTCCGTTTCGCGCGTGTAATATATTGAAATGTTCGCCTCAAGATGCTCTTCATTTTGTTCCATTGTACCATGTTCATTTGAGTCCATCTTGATGCCCAAATCTCGGGTGCAAAAGTGCTAGTTGCTGTTATCTGCTGTTACTTATCAGAACTTAGTGAATTGTTATTTTTGTTGCATTTGATGTGTGCATCTTATGGGCATGAGCTCTACATGTGTTTTGATGTATGTCATGCCATCTTTACAGAGGTATATGCCATGTATTTTGTGATCTATGTGGTGACTAGCACAAGCATGCAAACTATGGAGTGCCATAGCATGACTCAATCTGTGACTGCTGTTACTTTGTTGCTATGTATCCATGTGGCTACAGAGAGATCCATACTTATTTTGGTGATGTTCAGTAAGGATGTTTTGTAGATATGGTTGTAGTTGATCCATTTATGCCCTTGTTTGAAATTATGGAGTGCCATAGCATGACTCAATCTTGCTCTACTTTTGCTATAAAATATTTCTGGCAGATTGTTAACATGATATTCAATTTTGCCAAGCTTGTTGTAGTTGTTTCATACATGCTATGTAGTTGCTCTTGCCATGGATAGCTTCATAAACATTCCATCTTGCTGTAGGTATGCTTGTTTTGTCATGCATTGCTTTGTGATGAGTGCATCAAGCTCACCAAGATGCCTTCATGTTACTGTTTCTGCCATGCTCTGTTTTCTGCTAAGTCTGGAACCTGTTAACGAAACTTGCTATGTTTACATGGTTGCCATCATATCTTCTGGTCCTTTTTGGCTTATGGTCAGTAAGGGACTTTTGTCATATGCATTTAGTAGAATACTTCCATGCCTTGTTTTGCTATGTTAAGTTCCTGTAGCATGTTGTTTTCGTGCTCTGAACATTGCTACCTGATGCTGTTTCAGTCATGTCCAGTAATTTCACCAAGTCTGTGAACCTGATATCTTTTGCACTTTTGCCATGCTTGTTTGAGCCTGTTATGTTGTGATCTAGCCGTAGCTCAGTGTTCATCTTTTGTCAAGCATCTCCTGTAGATTACTGCTATATGCTTTGTTGCTATGTTGGAGTTCTGTAGCATTGTTACTTGTTGCATTCTAAGTGCTATCATGCTATTAATCGCAGATACGTGTCATTCTTGTTTTGCTTGTCATTTGCAAACTGTGCATCCGTTTCCGGTGATCTTTATATCGATTTCGACCGAAATCATCTCACCTTTCCAGTGGCATGCTTGGTTTGCCAAGTTACTGCCTTGTTCATCATTTTTCTTCCGGAGCATGCATATGCATCGCATATCATATCTTGCATATCATTCATGTTTTGCATCATGTTGCTTGTGCATTTCCCGTGATTGATTGTGGTTCCGTTGCTTGTGTTCTTGTTTTGTGTAGAGCCGGGAGACGAGTTCGTGTACGAGGAACCTGTTGAGTACGCTTACGAGGATCAAGCTTTCGACAACTCTGAGAACCTTGCAAGCAAGATGACCATAACCTCGAAATCACTTCTATCTTTGCTTGCTAGTTATTCGCTCTATTGCTATGCCGCGTTACCTACCACTTGTTGTATCATGCCTCCCAAATTGCCATGAATCCACCTCTAACTTTTGTCACCCTTCCTAGCAAACCATTGTTTGGCTATGTTACCGCTTTTGCTCAGCCCCTCTTATAGCGTTGCTAGCTGCAGGTGAAGATGAAGATTGCTCCATGTTGGATTATGTTCATGTTGGGATATCACAATATCTCTTATTTTATTAATGCATCTATATATTTGGTAAAGGGTGGAAGGCTCGGCCTTATGCCTGGTGTGTTGTTCCACTCTTGCCGCCCTAGTTTCCGTCATACCGGTGTTATGTTCCTTGATTTTGCGTTCCTAACGCGGTTGGGTGATTTATGGGACCCCCTTGACAGTTCGCTTTGAATAAAACTCCTCCAGCAAGGCCCAACCTTGGTTTTACCATTTGCCTACCTAAGCCTTTTCCCTTGGGTTCTGCAGACTCAAGGGTCATCTTATTTTACCCCCCGGGCCAGTGTTCCTCTGAGTGCTGGTCCAAACTAGAGCCACTTGCAGTGCCACCTTGGGGAAACTCGAGGATTGGTTTTAGCTGTACGTAGTGTTCATCCGGTGTGCCCTGAGAACGAGATATGTGCAGCTCCTATCGGGATTTGTCGGCACATTCGGGCGGCTTTGCTGGTCTTGTTTTACCATTGTCGAAATGTCTTGTAAACCGGGATCCCGAGACTGATCGGGTCTTCCCGGGAGAAGGTTTATCCTTCGTTGACCGTGAAAGCTTATAATGGGCTAAGTTGGGACACCCCTGCAGGGTATAAACTTTCGAGAGCCGTGCCCGCGGTTATGTGGCAGATGGGAATTTGTTAATATCCGGTTGTAGAGAACTTGACACTTGACTTAATTAAAATACATCAACCGCGTGTGTAGCCGTGATGGTCTCTTCTCGGCGGAGTCCGGGAAGTGAACACGGTTCTTGTGTTATGTTTGACGTAAGTAGGAGTTCAGGATCACTTCTGGATCATTTCTAGCTTCGCGACCGTTCCGTTCCGTTGCTCCTCTTCTCGCTTTTATTTGCGTATGTTAGCCACCATATATGCTTAGTGCTTGCTGCAGCTCCACCTCACTACCCTTTCCTTCCTATAAGCTTAAATAGTCTTGATCTCGCGGGTGTGAGATTGCTGAGTCCTCGTGACTCACAGATACTTCCAAAATAGTTGCAGGTGCCGACGATACCAGTGCAGGTGACGCAACTGAGCTCAAGTGGGAGCTTGATGAAGATCTTATTCGTTATGTTGTTTCTGTTCTTGTTGATCAGTAGTGGAGCCCAGTTGGGACGATCGGGGATCTAGCGGTTGAGTTGTCTTCTTTTATTTTGGTTCCGTAGTCGGACCTATGTGTATCTTGAATGATGTATGTTTTATTTATGTATTGTGTGAAGTGGCGATTGTAAGCCAACTCTTTATTCCATTCTTGTTCTTTATATGGGATTGTGTGAAGATGACCCTTCTTGCGACAAGACCACAATGCAGTTATGCCTCTAAGTCGTGCCTCGACACGTGGGAGATATAGCCGCATCGTGGGCGTTACAATCGACTACAAGAAGGTTTGCCTAGCTATAGTGAGGGAGGGGTGATGACGGCGGCAGTTGTTGTTCTGGTGCGATGGTCCTGTAGGGCCTTAGCATGACTTTTCGATTATCGACTATGACAAGATTTCCGGCTCTAGTGAGGGAGGGGTGATGACGACGGCGCGTCTTCGGCTCGCTCCAGTGTTTGTAGTCGTCGTTAGGTGGTCTGCCGACCTGATCTTGTCAGTTAAGAATATGTGAAAAGTTTTTCGGAAAAGAAATGAAGCGACAACATTATCAGCTTAAAAAAAGTGACCGTGTTATGCATAAAAAAATGTACCAAAACGGCTTTACTAGTAGTTGCTGGTCTAAAAGTCGATTGACCTTTGAGTACTTAATGAAGACGTGGCCTGATTTGAAGCTGATGGAGGGCTGTCTGAAAACCACTGGCTCCTTGCAAAACATCTAGTAGCCTTATCCAGTTATCCGTTTGTTAGGTTTGTCGTTTTGGTGCTTGAACGGACGGGCACTGCCAGTTAATTAGGGCAGTAGTACGTACGACCGTCGTCGCTGGCTTCTTCCACTCTATATCACTACTGATCCTCCTCCACCCCGCGTGCCAGCCAGCCAGCCCATTCTTGCTGACTTCCTTCCTACCTTTAGCTTGGTCCTTCTTTTTAATTCGACTAGCAAAAGGAGAAATTTTCCTCCGTGTTTATCCCAATCACAAGATACGGTTATTCCCTCTTCGTTCTTATGAAAAGAGAGGGGCGTGTTGTTTTCCTTGTCTTTTCAGGTGTTAAACTTTGGCAAAAAGAAAAATAATAATGCTAAATGGATGTTGTATAAGTTTGTTTGTGGTTCATTTCTAGGAATACCCAGATGATACCCTGCAAGTTTTTGTGAGAATGTTTTGCAATATAACTTAGTGAAATCTGAAAATACGAATGGTTTCTTGTGTTTGGTTATTGTATAGTTGTATAATATATTTAATAGATATAAGTAGCATAATAGAATGAAAATTATCATGCATGTTTGCTTGTTGAGGCAGCATTTGTCCTATGCATGGTCGCATGTTAAGGTGAGCATTTTCTCATGCATGTTGCATGGTGAGGTGGCATGCCTCGAGAGAAATAAGTTAGTGAAGTCTAGTTATTTAAATATGAAAGATACGATATATTTTTAGGGTAGAAGGTACGACATTTTGTTACGCTCCTTGATGGACATCTACCCAATAAAGTTTAGGGGGCGCATGTTGATCACGCTAACTTATTCAGAAATACTGTTACATAATTGCATGGCCAATCCAACACGCCGCTCCACCACTTCATGACACATATTTCGTGGTTGCCCATTGACATCAAGGGCTCTATGGTTCTAAGAAATAGTTCTAACATGCATTGAAAGATATTGATGGGTGCTTGATTATGGTGTTCATAGCTGCAGACTAACATCTTTTGTATTGTCCAAAGTGACAGTAGCCACATTGAACCCTCGAATATGCTCGAAGATCTCAAAAGTATATTAATACAAACTCTGGGAAGCTACATGGATTACAATAGGAGGGTGATTTCCTACATTGCACTGAAAAAGGGCATTGACTCCCCTTGAACTTTATCAGTGTTTTTGTTAGACCGATAGGGGATGGAACATAAAAACTGGAAAGAGAATATGCTTTACTAGTGACAAAAAAAAGGCGGTCCTAGCAGGGTGGGAATCTAGGAAAAAGGCATGCAGTGAGGATAACTTTTATTTTATCGTCCCAGCTCCAAGTTTCTTGGGGAACAGATTACGCTTGCACGTACAAAATGGAAGGGCCAAGGAGATCATCGAAATTATCTCTAGCCCGGAACCAGAGGGGGTAGTCGACACAATGTCAACCCTGATAGTAGGGCACTTCAAAGGCCTAGAGACCCTCCTTGCGAGCCCCTCCCCTTTACTCGAACCAGAGATATAGGAGATCCACGTGACCAAATTTTTGTGTTCATCATATACTTTCTCTGTTCTTTTTTATTCTAAACAGAAAAGCATCAATAAAACCCTGCTTTCCATATGGATCGTCGTGGCACGAACTAAATTCTGCATTTCCACACACCCATTACCGCCTGAAATCCTGCTTTGGTGCTCCCAAGGTGACACCAAGGAAATCCTTTTGAAGGAAGCTATTCAGGAAAAGCTGGAACTGTTTTAACCTTTTTGTAACAAACATAATTGTTTTCATGTCTACTCGTGTTAGTAGAATAGGACTTGTTGAGAAAGATTTTTCATTTGAATCATGTTCAAGGGACCTTCACCTATGTGAGTCTTTTTTCTCTCTTTCAGTAAATGGCCCCATTCTATTGATTTACTAAACCAAGCATACGAGAATACACGGAACCATATATATAGAAATAGAAACGATGATTTGTTACAGGAGTTGTAAATTTTTCTATGGGGTTTCACTGAAGCACCTCTCTTAAAGTAAAACGTCATGTTCTTCATGGTTATCAACTCTGGTTTTACTCCTTGCATATCAATAATTCACCAACTCGGGTAAAGAAGCTATTTATTTATTTATGTATCACAACTATATGATATGTGTTTCACGTTGTTGAAGTCTGGTGCTTGTCCCCTAGTCGATTTGGTTGATAGCCTCAAGGAATTGAAGATGATAGGGGCAGGTGTGTACCATGTGGAGTGACACCTAAAGTTGATCAACTGAGACTACAGGGAACTTCAAACAAAATTTAATATAAAATGTTGCGCTTTGTTGTTGCTTGAAAGATCGCCATATTTGTGATGAAAAAAATAGCGTGCTACAGCAAAATAGCGCCGACCTTAAAATATGCTATTAGCGTGCTATATCGCGCTATGGCGTGCTATTAGCGAGACATTGTGCACTGATAAATTTAGCGAGACAATTCTCAATATGCTATAGCGTGCTATTTTTTTCAGTGTCTATGTGACATCCTAGCATTAAGATGATTAATATAATAGTGCTAACTTGATTTATCTTCTTCTCTAGAAGCTTGCGTCCTATAGGAACCTCTTAGCTAAGCATGCTTGATGGGATGAGATGTTATGTACAACATCAAATATACACATTACAAATATATACTTTACGATGAATCTGATGTGGTGTGTTGTAGATGTTAATACTCCCTACGACCCATATTACTTGTTGCTGATTTATAGTACACTAAATGAGCGACAGTTAATATGGATCGGGGGTAGTATATATTTTCTATAATTTTAGTCAAATCAAACTTAAACAATTTGAAATAGAATAAAGCTAGTGTTCAGATTAAGTCAACTAATTTAAAACAAAGAAAGTAGAACGCACCGATATGCATTAGATTCTCGCATAAGAAAAAGGAAATGTAAGGTACCGTAGAAAAGAACTTAATATTAATCCAGACAGCTTTTTTTGCCTTGCTTGTCGTGGAGGAGCCTCCCCCAAAGCCCTAGCTAGAAGCAAGGGGCAGTACGGAACAATGCTAACCAAGTACGTATCCAAACCTTTGGTTAATCAATCAGCAGCGTCGGCGGCAAAGTCCAAAGCTGCATTGAGGAACATGACGGATAAGCTTGTTTAGTCCTTCGATGGCATTAACTAACGCGGATCTAATCTCCATAGATCGGCATATTCCTCCCACGGACCCATGCCATGCCACCCCGCCCACAGCGCAGCGCAGGTTGGGAAGCTGCGGCTCGACATCGATCGCATGCATCATGCAGTAGCCATGACCGCGGTTTGGGTTTCCGAGTCCTTGGACGGAGACGTGGCCTTGGACGGAGTAGCTTGTGTGTTCTTGTTTAGTTGTTTCTGGTACTACTTGGGTTGCCGGTTTGGTGCTTGAACGGACATCCATCGCCAGTCGAGGGGAGAGGTTGCTTGCTATTTCCACTCTAGTAGATCACCTGCTGCCCATTCTTGCTTGACCTCCTAGCTAGATTTGCACTTATTTTTATAACTTGGTCGAGTAGCAAAACAAGGATTTCCCCCTCCGTCTTTATCCACACCCCAAGATATCTACGCTACTTATCCCTCCCGAGAAACGATGGACATGTTGCTTTTCGGCGAAGTTTTCTTGGCTTTTCAGTTGTTACTAATTTTGAGTTTAAAAAAAGGGGTACAAGATTTGATTACTAAGCAACTTAATTGTCCAAAAGAATGTCAACGTCAAAATCTCTCTAAATTGAAATCTCTCAAGTATGTGTTTGGAAAAAATACACCCACGTAAAACCGGTGGGAAAAGGATGACCGGATAAAATCCTGCTCGACCGAAAGAAACTCCAAAATCATTGGTTAGAGCGTACCCCTTTCAAACAACTCCTCTTGTGGTTACAAATGGCTTACTGCATGTGTGACACTTGTCGCAATCGGGAATTTTCTGCTTCTTTTAGTTTTTTTTTTCAAAACTTCTAGTCTGTTGAAATGTGCGTCCAAATCACAAATTGTTTTCACCGTTGCATGTCTCGCGCCGGGAGCTTCAAAATTAGATCATATGTTAATGGGTTTGGATGAACTTTTTTTAGAAAGAAGACAAAACAAATACCGCAAAACAGCAGGAAAAGGTTGAAAAAAAGAAGAAAAAATGGAAACAAAAAAGGAAACCGAAAGCACAACTGTGCTTTTCGCTTTTCCGGGAAGCACATTTGTGTTTTTCACTTTTCAAGAAGTACAGTTGTGTTTTTCATTTTTTTTTCAAAGGCATAAATGTGCTTCACGCCAAACCACAACTATACTTTTCACTTTTGAAAACCACAGCTATGCTTCTCACATGATATGCTTCACGTGAGGAAAAAAAAGGAAAAATCAAGAAAACCTAGGAAAAAACAAACAAATTAAAAAACACATGCAAAGAAAATAAGATCATGTAGGTGCGCACAACACGCAACATGTGGCAGCATGGATGCCCTAAAGAACTGCCTGTTGGTACCCTGCTAACTAGTCGCTCCCACTCCAAAAATCATTAGTTAGAGATATCCCTTTCAAAGATCACTCACACTTTCTCTTATGGTGACAAATGACTCATTGCAACCCTTGTAGTAAGCTTAGACAGCTACACACCCCACCAAAAGTTGGGTCCGCTCAACGCAGTGTTTCCTGTGTGAAGAATAGATTTCTACTACTATTGTATTCCCTCCATTCCTTTATCTAAGGTGTATAATTTTTGACATGATGACCAAGGCACATAATTTTACACAATTTAGGACAAAATTAATCTTGGCTAAATCATTGATTTAGCGGCAAGTAAATTATTTAGGCTTGCAATGAAGAGATACACGCAATCGGGGAAGAGATACTTTCCTTTTCGTCTCTATAATGAGAGATACATGCAATCAGGGGAAAGATTCTTTTCTTTTTTTGGAGGACTAAAGACGGAATTACGAGGAATTAAAAAAAATGCACCTTACATTGTAGAATTTTATCAAAAAACAAATAACATTTATATAAAGGAACGGAGAGAGCACGTACTAAGCGTAGAATAGGAAATTCCTTTCTCCCACTAGTTGGCCTTCTATTTCCGTTAATGGTCACAAATGTCAGCTTCATAAAAAGAAAATGCTTCGTAAATGGGCAACCCGATTTTCTTTTTCGTAATTACATCGAAATTGCCAGCCCCAGCTGTCTCCCGCTATCCCATAGCAACTGACGCCACTTCCCGACTTGTCCTCCCGCGCTCTGGACTCACACCACATCTACCTTGTTGACAGCCCGCTGCCTTGCTGCCATTCGGTCCCTCATTCCCAACCTCACAGGCTAAACAATATGTCGTCATGTTCACCACCTCGGCAAATTTTCAAATCACTTTACAAACCTTATTTTTATTGTAATCTTTAGCACTTTAAGATGTTCGTAAATAATTTTAGTATTCACAACGGCGGTAAAATAACATGAAATGACACAGTGTTAGCTCGTACTCAACACACATTTTACTTCTGGGGTATTATAGACTTCGACAGACAACTCAGATAATTCCATGTGATCTTTCTATTGTATATTGTTCTATTGATATTGAGTAATGAAGTGACAGTGTTAGCCTCTGTTTAATGGTAAATCTGCCGTAGTACCCCTCGCAAGGGCGCTCAGCGGCTAAGGTTTCTCGTGCCTCCCGCCGACGTCGGTCTGCCTCATTTTCTGTGGCCTTGGGGGCATGAAGACACGGTGGATCTTGACCCTTGCCGATGAGAGAGCTTCGTTTTTGGATGGTTTTTTAGTTTGTTAGGGTTTGTGTCCTGGTCAGAGAGGTGAGGCGGTAACGGCTCTCTAAAGATGGAATAAGACTCTGTCCGCCTAGGCCCTGTTCCAGTGGTGCTTCTAGTGTCGTCGGAGGGTGTGTGGAGGTTTATCTCTGGCGGATCTTGTGGGACTCGGTCGGTGTTTTTCTTTGGTGGATTCACATGGATCCAGTCTTCATTCGTCTGTGTTCGTATGTCTACAGGTTGGATCCTTGCAATCTAGGCTTCTCTTCATTGACGACGGTTGTTACTCTGATGCGATGGTCCTGTAGGGCCTTGGCACAACGACTTTCTGACTGTCGACTACAGCAAGGTTTGCCCGGCTACAGTGAGGGAGGGGCGATGACGGCGACAATTGTTTTTCTGGTGCGATGGTCCCATAGGGCCTTGGCACGATGACTTTCCGACTGTTGACTACAACAAGGTTTGCCCAGCTACAGTTAGGGAGGGACGATGACGGCGACAGTTGTTGTTATGGTGCGAAGGTCCTATAGGGCCTTAGCACGACAACTTCCCAATTATCGACTATAAGAAGATTTCCCCGCTCGGGTGAGGGAGGGGTGATGACGGCGACGCGCCTTCGGCTCGCTCCAGTGCTTGTAGTCGTCGTTACGTGGTCTGCAGGCCTTTTTTTACTTCTAGTGTTCTTTGTACTATCTTGACGGTTAAGAATACATGAAAAGTTTTCCGAAAAGAAATGAAAAAAAGTGACCATTTTATGCATAAAAAATGTACCAAAACGGCTTTACCGGTAGTTGAGAAAAAGGGTTCCCCCGGCTTTATATTATAAAGCAACGGACCAGGCATCCAACACATCAGTACACAGTTAGAACAAGTCACAAAGTCATGCTGGGGGCACAGCGGAACAAGCCCCAAAGAAAGCTAAAAAAGAGCTAATCCGGCTGGGGGGGGGGGGTGGCGACGGAGGTGGCGAAGGTGGAGCGAAAGCCGATGCCACGGAACGAAGACCTGCCATGATGTTGTCGATGACGCCATGATCGCACCGTTTGCTAAGCGGTCTCCAGAGCTGTAAGAAGCCACACATTTTATAGATTACATCAGTCACACGGCACGGAATGACACACTCGATGACTAGTTTATTGCGGGTACACCAAAGGGTCCAAGCAAGGGTACCCAAAGCCACCCAAATTGGGGGCGGCTAGGACCGGGGAGCCTAAGGACCTCCCCAAAGAGGTCTCTGAGGTTGTCGTGGCACCAATTGCCGCCAACCACCTCCCGGAAGCAGATCCATAGGAACTGCGCTACAGGGCACCGGAAGAAGATGTGGTTACAGTCTTTCGGGACCAAACAAATGGGACAGAGGCCATCCCCAGGGCCGTTACGTTTTCTGACCTCCGTTCCCGATGGGAGACGGCCTCGGACCCATTGCCAGAGAAAGATGCGTATCTTCAAGGGGAGTTTGATCTCCCAGAGCACCGATAGTTCCACCGGGCCAGGGATGGGAACAATCGCCTGGTAAAGAGATCTTGTCGAGAATCTGCCATTTGGCTCTAGGTGCCAAGATAGCGAGTCGGGCTCAAGGGAAGGGGGTGGAGGGCAATGCTCTCGAGCATTTAATCCCATTGCTCGAGCTCCACCGCCCCGAAGGTACGGCGGAAGGCAATGGCGCCCAAGTCAGCTAAAGACACAGCTACAGAGAGCTGTGGGCGGACACAGATCGAGAATAACGCGTAGAAACATTCCGCAAATGGGTGAGACCCTGCCCACCTATCTAGCCAGAATAATGTGCCGGACCCGGAGCCCACTTTAATAGAGGTCCGTATGCGCAAGACTGGCATCAGACGGGTCACCGATTGCCAGAATTGGGATCCTCCAGATCTGGGAGCGAAAGCCAGTGGCTGACCACGAAGATACTTTGCGCGGATAATCTCGAGCCACAGGCCTCCCGCATCGGTCTGAATACACCAGAGCCATTTGGAGAGTAGGGCAATATTCATCCGCTTGGATGATATGACTCCTAGGCCGCCTTGGTCCTTAGGCTTGCAGATCTCGGACCACTTCACCATATGGTACTTATGTTTATTGTTTTCTCCCGCTCAGAAGAATCTGGACAGGAGTTTGGTGACCTCATGATCGAGGGATTCATGTAAACTATAGAATCCCATTATGTACATCAAAAGGCTAATAAGGGAGGAGTTCATCAAAATGACTCGAGCGGCTTTAGACAGCCATCTCCCCTGCCAAGGTTCCATCCTAGGCTGGAGCTTGGCGATTATTGGGCGAAAGTCCTTCTCCAGTAGACGCGTGTCACTAATTGGCATGCCAAGGTAAGTAGTCGGGAAGGATCCCAATCGACAATTCAAGCGATTGGCGATTCGCTGAGCTTCCGCCTGGGAGTATCCCAAGACCATCACCTCACTCTTAGCGAAATTGATCGTGAGACTCGACATCTCCTGAAAGCAGAGGAGGAGGAACTTGAGGTTCCGAATATCCTCGTCCGATCCTTCCACCATCATAATGGTATCATCCGCATATTGGAGGTGGGTCAGACCTCCATTGGCCACAAAATGGGGGCAAATCCCCCAAATGTGGCCGGCTCATCTGGCCAAATCTAGGATCGAGGCCAGAGCATCAACCACAAGATTGAAAAGAAACAGGGAGATCGGATCCCCTTGCCGTACGCCTTGGCCAGTCATGAAGTAAGGCCCGATCTCCCCATTGATGTTCACAGTCGTACGTCCGCTCGTCACTAACTACATCACCCTCGCAACCCAGTGGGGGTCAAATCCACGCTTGAGCAACACCTCCCGAAGGAAGGACCAATGGACGGTGTCGTATGCTTTATGGAAATCAATCTTGAAGAACACCGCGCGGAGGTGCTTGCTCTTGACCTCATGGATGACCTCGTGGAGAACGAGAATCCCATCCAGAATATACCTGCCTTTCGTGAAGGCAGACTGGTTTGGGTGGTGGATCCGAGGGGCGATTAGGGCCGCCCTAGTGGCGTACCCCTTGGCCAAAATCTTGAATATCACATTGAGGACTGTGATAGGCCGGAATTGCCTTATGTCAGCGGCACCCGAAACCTTGGGAATCAAAGAAATGATCCCGTAGTTAAGCCGGGACATATCTAATGTTCCCCTAGAGAAATCTCGGAACAAGTCAAGGATGATCTCCTTAACCATCGGCTAGAATGCCTCGAAAAAGCGAACCGGAAGTCCATCCGGGCCCGGGGCCGAGGCTAGGTTCATGGCTTTGACAAAAGTCTCTACTTCCGCGGCATCAAAAGGAGCGAGCAAGGCCGCGTGCTCCTCCGGGGAGACTTGTTGGTCAGGAGACCAAATATGGTCGGCCAGGGCGATACCACCCCGAGGACGCCCCGCAAATAACGACTTTTAGAAGTCATCAACCAGCGAGCGGATAGCTGTAGGATCTTGAAATAGTTGACCCCTCTCCCATAAGAGGGGGATGGAGCATCGCCGCCTACGACCATTAGCGATGGCCTTGAAGTAGGCAGTGTTGGCATCACCAAACAACACCCAATTAATAGAGCCTCGCTGCCACCAAATTCCTCCTCCTTGGAATAGATCTCCATGAGAGAATCTTCCAGGTTATATCTATGGGCCCATTCTTCATCGGAGATCCCTGAGATATCCGCGCGAAGGTCAAGGGCGCGGATCTCCTCAAGAAGAGAGGCCTTCTGGAGTCGAAGGTCCCTCCCAATATTGGCACCCCACCCTTTCATGAACTGCCTGGACCGTTTGGAAAGGTGGTGCCATTCGTCCAGAATGGACATCTGCCTATGGGGTTCGGCTAATGCCGAGACCCAGTGAGCCTGGACGACAGCCATAAAGCCTGGTTACCGGAGCCAGAAAGCTTCAAAACAAAACCGTGGCAGGGGCCGCGGTCTCTCATCCCTAGAGGATAAGAGGAGGGGAACGTGGTCGGACCCGATGCGAGTAATCGCCTGGAGAGAGGCCAAAGGGAACCGGAGCTCCCAGTCTGGGGAGACAAACACGCGGTCGAGTACACTAAGGGTTGGGGAAACATGTCTATTAGTCCAGGTAAATCGCACCCCGACCCTATCCAGTTCTAGGAGTCCTAGATCCGCAACCCAGTCATTAAATCGATTCATCTCCGCATAATCAACACGCGAGTTGCTCTTTTCATCGGCGGAGCGGAGTAGGTTGAAGTCTCCTCCTACAACTACCGGTAGGGTCGCGGATGATATCTTGGCGTGGAGTTCGGCCAAGAAAGCGCCGAGCGGCTATGGTCGGCAGGGCCGTAGACCACGATGACCTCCCACTTGAAGTTCATATTGCGTTCCCAGGCCTCCATGCTGACGAAGTGGGATCTACGATCCATGGATCCCACCTCAAAGGTGGCATCCTTCACACCTAGAAGGATGCCACCGGAGTGGCCCGTCACTCCACTAGATGGCAACCAGTGCCATGCGAATAGATGTCTGCTAAGGCGCTCAAGTTCTGCGAGAGAGAACTCTGTGCGCATTGTTTCCTGGACAGCAACCACATCTATGGACTCATCGCGCATGTACTCAATGAGCTGCCTGCGGCGGCCATCGTGGCCGAAGCCCCGCAGGTTCCAGAACAAAGCGCGCATAATCACTCACCTAACGGGTCCTCCCTGGACCCAACTGTGGTGGAAGCACTAAGGGTGCGACGCAATTGGGCAGTACGAGAGCACGTCCGACCACGGTCTCACCCAGGTCGACCGCGGGACGATCCTGACCACCAGCCCGACGGGGCGTAGAAGGGGGAACCTCTGCAGCTGCTTCCACCTCGCAAGCACGAGTGGCCGCGAGGTGGCCCTCTAGAATCTCCTTGGCCTAGAGGGACGCAAGCTGCTCTAAGACCGGGACCTTCTCGCCACGAAAAACTATAGCCGAGTCGGCTGCAACCTTGGCCAAGTGGCCAAGAGGAAGACCAGCAAGAACGGAAAAGGAGTTTTCGCAAATATCATCAAGATCAGGACAAGGGGCCTGGGAGTCGGACGGACCTGTATCGAGGTTGCGGATGGCGGCACGGTGGGAGCCTTCTCCACCGCGGTCGGCGAGGCTCTAGTCAGCCGAGGAGCCGCCTCAAGCCTGGCACTCTTCCGGGCCGAGGAAGCCGGAGTGGAGGCCGAGCGGTGACGGCCCCGAGACGTAGGAGGCCTGGGCGACGAGGGAGAAGAAGCCGCCACAGGGCCGGGCTCCAGGAGAGCTGGTGCTACCTCTTGAGCACTGCGTTGGTTTTCCCTTGAAGAGGAAAGGGTGATGCAGCAAAGTAGCGTAAGTATTTCCCTCAGTTTTTGAGAACCAAGGTATCAATCCAGTAGGAGGCTACACACGAGTCCCTCGCACCTACACAAACAAATAAATCCTCGCAACCAACGCGATAAGGGGTTGTCAATCCCTACACGGTCACTTACGAGAGTGAGATCTGATAGATATGATAAGATAATTTTTTTGGTATTTTTGTGATAAAGATGCAAAGTAAAATAAAAGGCAACAGAAATAGCTAAGTGTTGGAAGATTAATATGATGGAAAATAGACCCGGGGGGCATAGGTTTCACTAGTGGCTTCTCTCGAGAGCATAAGTATTTACGGTGGGTGAACAAATTACTGTTGAGCAATTGACAGAATTGAGCATAGTTATGAGAATATCTAGGCATGATCATGTATATAGGCATCACGTCCGAAACAAGTAGACCAACTCCTGCCTGCATCTACTACTATTACTCCACACATCGACCGCTATCCAGCATGCATCTAGAGCATTAAGTTCATAAGAACAGAGTAACGCTTTAAGCAAGATGACATGATGTAGAGGGATAAACTCATGCAATATGATATAAACCCCATCCTGTTATCCTCGATGGCAACAATACAATACGTGCCTTGCTGCCCCTACTGTCACTGGGAAAGGACACCGCAAGATTGAACCCAAAGCTAAGCACTTCTCCCATTGCAAGAAAGATCAATCTAGTAGGCCAAACCAAACTGATAATTCGAAGAGACTTGCAAAGATAACCAATCATACATAAAAGAATTCAGAGAAGATTCAAATATTGTTCATAGATAAACTTGATCATAAACCCACAATTCATCGATCTCAACAAACACACCGCAAAAGAAGATTACATCGAATAGATCTCCACGAGAGAGGGGGAGAACATTGTATTGAGATCCAAAAAGAGAGAAGAAGCCATCTAGCTAATAACTATGGACCCGAAGGTCTGAGGTAAACTACTCACACTTCATCGGAGAGGCTATGGTGTTGATGTAGAAGCCCTCCGTGATCGATGCCCCCTCCGGCGGAGCTCCGGAATAGGCCCCAAGATGGGATCTCACGGGTATAGAAGGTTGCGGCGGTGGAATTTGGTTTTTGGCTCCGTTTCTAATCGTTTGGGGGTACGTAGGTATATATAGGAGGAAGGAATACGTCGGTGGAGCAACATGGGGCCCACGAGGGTGGAGGGTGCGCCTAGGGGGGTAGGCGCGCCCCCCTATCTCGTGGCTTCCTGGTAGCTTTCTTGACGTAGGGTCCAAGTCCTCTGGATCATGTTCATTCTGAAAATCACGTTCCCGAAGGTTTCATTCCGTTTGGACTCCGTTTGATATTCTTTTTCTGCGAAACTCTGAAATAGGCAAAAAACAGCAATTCTGGGCTGGGCCTCCGGTTAATAGGTTAGTCCCAAAAATAATATAAAAGTGTATAACAAAGCCCAATAATGTCCAAAACAGAAGATAATATAGCATGGAGCAATCAAAAATTATAGATACGTTGGAGACGTATCAAGCATCCCCAAGCTTAATTCCTGCTCGTCCTCGAGTAGGTAAATGATAAAAACAGAATTTTTGATGTGGAATGCTACTTGGCATAATTTCAATGTAATTCTTCTTAATTGTGGTATGAATATTCAGATCCGAAAGATTCAAGATAAAAGTTCAATATTGACATAAAAATAATAATACTTCAAGCATACTAACTAAGCAATTATGTCCTCTCAAAATAACATGGCCAAAGAAAGTTCATCCCTACAAAATCATATAGTTTAGTCATGCTCCATTTTCGTCACACAAGAATGCCCTCATCATGCACAACCCCGATGACAAGCCAAGCAATTGTTTCATACTTTAGTAATCTCAAACTTTTTCAACCTTCACGCAATACATGAGCGTGAGCCATGGATATAGCACTATGGGTGGAATAGAATATAATGATAGGGGTTATGTGGAGAAGACAAAAAAGGAGAAAGTCTCACATCAACGAGACTAATCAATGAGCTATGGAGATGCCCATCGATTATGTTAATGCAAGGAGTAGGGATTGCCATGCAACGGATGCACTAGAGCTAAAAATATATGAAAGCTCAACAAAAGAAACTAAGTGGGTGTGCATCCAACTTGCTTGCTCACGAAGACCTAGGGCACTTGAGGAGGCCCATTGTTGGAATATACAAGCCAAGTTCTATAATGAAAAATTCCCACTAGTATATGAAAGTGACAAAACAAGAGACTCTCTATCATGAAGATTATAGTGCTACTTTGAAGCACAAGTGTGGTAAAAGGACAGTAACATTGTCCCTTCTCTCTTTTTCTCTCTTTTTTTTATAATTCCTCACATGGGACAATGCTCTAGAAAATGATGATCATCACACTTCTATTTATTTACAACTCAATGATTACAACTCGATACTAGAACAATGTATGACTCTATATGAATGCCTCCGACGGTGTACCAGGATATGCAATGAACCAAGAGTGACATGTATGAAAGAATTATGAACGGTCGCTTTGCCACAAATACTATGTCAACTACATGATCATGCAAAGCAATATGACAATGATGAACGTGTCATGATAAACGGAACGGTGGAAAGTTGCATGGCAATATATCTCGGAATGGCTATGGAAATGCCATAATAGGTAGGTATGGTGGCTGTTTTGAGGAAGATATAAGGAGGTTTATGTGTGAAAGAGCGTATCATATCACGGGGTTTGGATGCACCGGCAAAGTTTGCACCAACTCTCAATGTGAGAAAGGGCAATGCACGGTACCGAAGAAGCTAGCAATGATGGAAAGGTGAGAGTGCGTATAATCCATGGACTCAGCATTAGTCATAAAGAACTCACATACTTATTGCAAAAATCTACAAGTCATCAAAAACCAAGCACTACGCGCATGCTCCTAGGGGGATAGATTGGTAGGAAAAGACCATCGCTCGTCCCCGACCGCCACTCATAAGGAGGACAATCAAAGAACACCTCATGTTTCAAATTTGTTACATAACGTTTACCATACGTGCATGCTACGGGACTTGCAAACTTCAACACAAGTATTTCTCAAATTCACAACTACTCAACTAGCACAACTTTAATATCACTACCTCCATGTCTCGAAACAATCATCAAGCATCAACCTTCTCTTAGTATTCAAAACACTCATAAGAAATTTTTTACTATTCTTGAATACCTGGCATATTAGGATTATTTAAGCAAATTACCATGCTATTTAAGACTCTCAAAATAATCTAAGTGAAGCATGAGAGATCAATAGTTTCTATAAAACAAATCCACCACCGTGCTCTAAAAGATATAAGTGAAGTACTAGAGCAAAAACTATATAACTCAAAAGATATAAGTGAAGCACATAGAGTATTCTAATAATTTCCGAATCATGTGTGTCTCTCTCAAAAGGTGTGTACAGCAAAGATGATTGTGGTAAACTAAAAAGCAAGGACTCAAATCATACAAGACGCTCCAAGCAAAACACATATCATGTGGTGAATAAAAATATAGTTACAAGTAAAGTTACCGATGGAAGTAGACGAAAGAGGGGATGCCTTCCGGGGCATCCCCAAGCTTTGGCTTTTAGGTGTCCTTAGATTATCTTGGGCGTGCCATGGGCATACCCAAGCTTAGGCTCTTTCCACTCCTTGTTCCATAATCCATCAAAATTTTCACCCAAAACTTGAAAACTTCACAACACAAAACTCAGCAGAAAATCTCGTGAGCTCCGTTAGCGAAAGAAAACAAAAGACCACTTCAAGGTACTGTAATGAACTCATTATTTATTTATATTGGTGTTAAACCTACTGTATTCCAACTTCTCTATGGTTTATAAACTCTTTTACTAGCCATAGATTCATCAAAATAGGCAAACAACACACGAAAAACAGAATCTGTCAAAAACAGAACAGTCTGTAGTAATCTGTAACTAACACAAACTTCTGGAACTCCAAAACATCAGCCAAAATAGGACGACCTAGAAAATTTGTGTATTGATCAGCAGAAATTGGAATCAATATTTTATCACGTTCTGGTGATTTTTAACAATTATTTTCGTCTGGAATTTTCTGCAAGATCAAATAACTATCATCCAAGAAGATCCTATAGGTTTAACTTGGCGCAAACAGTAATTAAAACATAAAAACACATCTAACCAGAGGCTAGAACAAATATTTATTCCTAAACAGAAGCAAAAAGCAAAAAACTAAAAATAAAATTGGGTTGCCTCCCAACAAGCGCTATCGTCTAACGCCCCTAGCTAGGCATAATAGCAAGGATAGATCTAGGTAGTGCCATAGTAATAGGATAGATCATTAAAACTCATTTCATATTCTCTACGTTCAGCAGCAAGTTTCCTTTGAGGCAAGCAAAAGTAATCAAAAGGGCTAAATTTAATGGGACAAAAGTCCCCAAGATCAATTTTAGGAGGTATAGGTTCCTCCTTCGGCCCTTCATATTGCACAACCAATTCATCATTATAAGCTCTAGCAAAACGAACTACACGATCTTGTGCTATGCTTAGGATTGGGTCTTGTCCATCACATCATTCTCCTAATGATGTGATCCCGTTATCAATGACATCCAATGTTCATGGTCAGGAAACCCTAACCATCTATTGATCAACGAGCTAGTCAACTAGAGGCTTACTAGGGACATGTTGTGGTCTATGTATTCACACATGTATTACGGTTTCCAGATAATACAATTATAGCATGAACAATAGACAATTATCATGAACAAGGAAATATAATAATAACCATTTGATTATTGCCTCTAGGGCATATTTCCAACAGTCTCCCACTTGCACTAGAGTCAATAATCTAGTTCACATCACTATGTGATTGTAATGAATCCAACACCCATGGGGTTTGTTCATATCTCGCTTGTGAGAGAGGTTTTTAGTCAACGGGTCTGAACCTTTCAGATCCGTGTGTGCTTTACAAATCTCTATGTCATCTTGTAGATGTACCTACCACGCGCTACTTGGAGCTATTCCAAATAACTGCTCTACTATACGAATCCGGTTCAGTACTCAGAGTCATCCGGATTAGTGTCAAAGTTTGCATCGACGTAACCCTTTACGACGAACTCTTTTACCACCTCCATAATCGAGAAAAATTCCTTAGTCCACTAGATACTAAGGATAAGTTCGACCGCTGTCATGTGATCCCTTCCTGGATCACTATTGTACCCCTTGACTAACTCATGGCAAGGCACACTTCAGGTGCGGTACACAGCATAGCATACTGTAGAGCCTACGTCTAAAGCATAGGGGACGACCTTCGTCCTTTCTCTCTCTTCTGCCGTGGTCAGGTCTTGAGTCTTACTCAATACTCACACCTTTTAACACAGCCAAGAACTCCTTCTTTGCTGATCTATTTTGAACTCCTTCAAAATCTTGTCACGGTATGCATTCATTTGAAAGTACTATTAAGCGTTTTTTGATCTATCCTTATAGATCTTGATGCTCAATGTTCAAGTAGCTTAATCCAGCTTTTCCATTGAAAAACACTTTTCAAATAACCCTGTATGCTTTCCAGAAATTCTACATCATTTCTAATCAACAATATGTTAACAACATATACTCATCAAAAATCTATAGTGCTCCCACTCACTTCTTTGGAAATACAAGTTTCTCATAAACTTTGTAAAAACCCAAAATCTTTGATCATCTCATCAAAGCGTACATTCCAACTCCGAGATGCTTACTCCAGTCCTTAGAAGGATTGCTGGAGCTTCGCATACTTGTTAGCATCTTTCAGGATTGACAAAACCTTCTGGTTGTATCACATACAACCTTTCCTCAAGAAAATCGTCGAGTAAACAATGTTTTGACATCCTATTTGCAAGATTTCATAAATAATGCAGTAACTGCTAATATAATTCCAACAGACTCTTATCATCGCTACGAGTGAGAAAATCTCATCGTAGTCAACTCCTTGAACTTGTCGAAAAACATCTTAACGACAAGTCGAGCTTTCTTAATGGTGACACTTACCATCATTGTCCGTCTTCCTTTTAAAATCCATCTGCATCCAACAGCCTTACGACCATCAAGTAGTTCTTCCAAAGTCTATACTTTGTTTTCATACATGGATCCTCTCGGATTTTATGGCCTCGAGCCATTCGTCGGAATCCGGGCCCACCATTGCTTCTCCATAGCTCGTAGGTTCATTGTTGTCTAGCAACATGACTTCCAAGACAGGATTACGTACCACTCTGAAGTAGCATGCATCCTTGTCGTCCTACGAGGTTTGGTAGTGACTTGGTCCGAAGTTTCATGATCACTATCATAAGCTTCCACTTCAATTGGTGTAGGTGCCACAGGAACAACTTCCTGTGCCCTACTACACACTAGTTGAAGTCATGGTTCAATAACCTCATCAAGTCTCCACCATCCTCCCACTCAATTCTTTCGAGAGAAACTTTTCCTCGAGAAAGGAGCCGTTTCTAGAAACAATCACTTTTGCTTCCAGATCTGAAATAGGAGGTATACCCAACTGTTTTGGGTATTCTATGAAGATGCATTTATCCGCTTTGGGTTCGATCTTATCAGCCTGAAACTTTTTCACATAAGCGTCGCAGCCCCAAAATTTTAAGAAATGACAGCTTAGGTTTCTCTAAACCATAGTTCATACGGTGTCGTCTCAACGGAATTGCGTGGTGCCCTATTTAAAGTGAATGCGGTTGTCTCTAATGCCTAACCCATAAACGATAGTGTAATTCGATAAGAGACATCATGGTATGCACCATATCCAATAGGGTGCAGTTATGATGTTCGGACACACCATCACACTATGGTGTTCCAGGCGGTATTAGTCGTGAAACAATTTCCACAATTTCTTAATTGTGTGCCAAACTCGTAACTCAGATATTCATCTCTATGATCATATCACAGACATTTTATCCTCTTGTCACGACGATCTTCAACTTCACTCTGAAATTACTTGAACCTTTCAATAATTCAGACTTGTATTTCATCAAGTAAATATTCTTAGCATCTACTCAAATCATTTGTGAAGTAAGTGTTGGGAATCGTAGCATAATTTAAAATTTTCCTACGCTCACCAAGATGCATCTATGGAGTCTACTAGCAACGAGGGGAAGGGAGTGCATCTACATACCCTTATAGATCGCGAGCGGAAGCGTTCCAATGAACGTGGATGACGGAGTCGTACTCGCCGTGATCCAAATCACCGATGACCGAGTGCCGAACGGACGGCACCTCCGCGTTCAACACACGTACGGTGCAGCGACGTCTCCTCCTTCTTGATCCAGCAAGGGGGAAGGAGAGGTTGATGGAGATCCAGCAGCACGACGGCGTGGTGGTGGATGCAGCGGGTCTCTGGCAGGGCTTTACCGAGCTTCTGCGGGAGAGAGAGAGGTGTTGCAGGGGAGGAGGGAGGCGCCCAAGGCTGTTGTGTGCTGCCCTACCTCCCCCCCCTTTATATAGGCCCCATGGGGGGGCGCCGGCCCTAGAGATGAGATCTCATGGGGGGGCGGCGGCCACAAGGGGGGAAGGGGTTGCCTTGCCCCCCAAGGCAAGGGGGAACTCCCCCCCCCCCTAGGGTTCCCAACCCTAGACGCATGGGGGGAGGCCCAAGGGGGGCGCCCAGCCCACTAGGGGCTGGTTCCCTTCCACTTTCAGCCCACGGGGACCTCCGGGATAGGTGGCCCCACCCGGTGGACCCCCGGGACCCTTCCGGTGGTCCCGGTACAATACTGGTAACCCCCGAAACTTTCCCGGTGGCCGAAACTTGACTTCCTATATATAATTCTTCACCTCCGGACCATTCCGGAACCTCTCGTGACATCCGGGATCTCATCCAGGACTCCGAACAACTTTCGGGTTTCTGCATACATATATCTCTACAACCCTAGCGTCACCGAACCTTAAGTGTGTAGACCCTACGGGTTCGGGAGACATGCAGACATGACCGAGACGCCTCTCCGGTCAATAACCAACAGCGGGATCTGGATACCCATGTTGGCTCCCACATGTTCCACGATGATCTCATCGGATGAACCACGGTGTCGAGGATTCAATCAATCCGTATGCAATTCCCTTTGTCAATCGGTATGTTACTTGCCCGAGATTCGATCGTCGGTATCCCAATACCTTGTTCAATCTCGTTACCGGCAAGTCTCTTTACTCGTACCGCAATGCATGATCCCGTGACTAACGCCTTAGTCACATTGAGCTCATTATGATGATGCATTACCGAGTGGGCCCAGAGATACCTCTCCGTCACACGGAGTGACAAATCCCAGTCTCGATCCGTGCCAACCCAACAGACACTTTCGGAGATACCCGTAGTGCACCTTTATAGTCACCCAGTTACGTTGTGACGTTTGGCACACCCAAAGCACTCCTACGGTATCCGGGAGTTGCACGATCTCATGGTCTAAGGAAAAGATACTTGACATTGGAAAAGCTCTAGCAAACGAAACTACACGATCTTTTATGCTATGCTTAGGATTGGGTCTTGTCCATCACATCATTCTCCTAATGATGTGATCCCGTTATCAATGACATCCAATGTCCATAGTCAGGAAACCATGACTATCTGTTGATCAACGAGCTAGTCAACTAGAGGCTTACTAGGGACACGTTGTGGTCTATGTATTCACACATGTATTACGATTTCCGGACAATACAATTATAGCATGAATAATAGACGATTATCATGAACAAAGAAATATAATAATAACCATTTATTATTGCCTCTAGGGCATATTTCCAACAGTCTCCCACTTGCACTAGAGTCAATAATCTAGTTACATTGTGATGAATCGAACACCCATTGCGTCCTGGTGTTGATCATGTTTTGCCCTAGGGAGAGGTTTAGTCAACGGATCTGCTACATTCAGGTCCGTATGTACTTTACAAATATCTATGTCTCCATTTTGAACACTTTCACGAATGGAGTTGAAGCGACGCTTGATATGCCTGGTCTTCCTGTGAAACCTGGGCTCCTTCGCAAGGGCAATAGCTCCAGTGTTGTCACAGAAGAGAGTCATCGGGCCCGACGCATTGGGAATCACCCTAGGTCGGTAATGAACTCCTTCATCCAGACTACTTCCTGTGCTGCCTCCGAGGCTGCCATGTACTCCGCTTCACATGTAGATCCCGCCACGACGCTTTGCTTGCAACTGCACCAGCTTACTGCTCCTCCATTCAAAATATACACGTATCCGGTCTGTGACTTCGAGTCATCCAGATCTGTGTCGAAGCTAGCGTCGACGTAACCCTTTACGACGAGCTCTTCGTCACCTCCATAAACGAGAAACATATCCTTAGTCCTCTTCAGGTACTTCAGGATATTCTTGACCGCTGTCCAGTGTTCCTTGCCGGGATTACTTTGGTACCTTCCTACCAAACTTACGGCAAGGTTTACATCAGGTCTGGTACACAGCATGGCATACATAATAGACCCTATGGCCGAGGCATAGGGGATGACACTCATCTCTTCTATATCTTCTGCCGTGGTCGGGCATTGAGCCGTGCTCAATTGCACACCTTGCAATACAGGCAAGAACCCCTTCTTGGACTGATCCATATTGAACTTCTTCAATATCTTGTCAAGGTATGTACTCTGTGAAAGACCAATGAGGCGTCTTGATCTATCTCTATAGATCTTGATGCCTAATATATAAGCAGCTTCTCCAAGGTCCTTCATTGAAAAACACTTATTCAAATAGGCCTTTATACTTTCCAAGAATTCTATATCATTTCCCATCAATAGTATGTCATCCACATATAATAAGAGAAATGCTACAGAGCTCCCACTCACTTTCTTGTAAACACAGGCTTCTCCATAAGTCTGTGTAAACCCAAACGCTTTGATCATCTCATCAAAGCGAATGTTCCAACTCCGAGATGCTTGCACCAGCCCATAGATTGAGCGCTGGAGCTTGCATACTTTGTTAGCATTCTTAGGATCGACAAAACCTTCCGGCTGCATCATATACAACTCTTCCTTAAGGAAGCCGTTAAGGAATGCCGTTTTGACGTCCATCTGCCATATCTCATAATCATAGTATGCGGCAATTGCTAACATGATTCGGACGGACTTCAGCTTCGCTACGGGTGAGAAAGTCTCATCGTAGTCAACCCCTTGAACTTGTCGATAACCCTTAGCGACAAGTCGAGCTTTGTAGATGGTCACATTACCATCTGCGTCCGTCTTCTTCTTAAAGATCCATTTGTTTTCTATGGCTCGCCGCTCATCGGGCAAGTCAGTCAAAGTCCATACTTTGTTTTCATACATGGATTCTATCTCGGATTTCATGGCTTCTAGCCATTTGTCGGAATCCGGGCCCGCCATCGCTTCTTCATAGTTCGAAGGTTCACCGTTGTCTAACAACATGATTTCCAGGACAGGGTTGCCGTACCACTCTGGTGCGGAACGTGTCCTAGTGGACCTACGAAGTTCAGTAACTTGATCTGAAGCTTCATGATCATCATCATTAACTTCCTCCCCAGTCGGTGTAGGCACCACAGGAACATTTTCCCGCGCTGCGCTACTTTCCGGTTCGGAAGGGGTGACTATCACCTCATCAAGTTCCACTTTCCTCCCACTCAATTCTTTCGAGAGAAACTCCTTCTCTAGAAAGGACCCGTTCTTGGCAACGAAGATCTTGCCCTCGGATCTGAGGTAGAAGGTATACCCAATAGTTTCCTTAGGGTATCCTATGAAGACGCATTTTTCTGACTTGGGTTCGAGCTTTTCAGGTTGAAGTTTCTTGACATAAGCATCGCATCCCCAAACTTTTAGAAATGACAGCTTAGGTTTCTTCCCAAACCATAATTCATACGGTGTCGTCTCAACGGATTTAGACGGAGCCCTATTTAAAGTGAATGCGGCAGTCTCTAAAGCATAACCCCAAAATGAGAGCGGTAAATCGGTAAGAGACATCATAGATCGCACCATATCCAATAGAGTGCGATTACGACGTTCGGACACACCATTTCTCTGAGGTGTTCCAGGCGGCGTGAGTTGTGAAACTATTCCACATTTTCTTAAGTGTGTACCAAATTCGTGACTTAAATATTCTCCACCACGATCTGATCGTAAGAATTTTATTTTCTGTCACGTTGATTCTCAACTTCACTCTGAAATTCCTTGAACTTTTCAAAGGTTTCAGACTTGTGTTTCATTAGGTAGACATACCCATATCTACTTAAATCATCAGTGAGAGTGAGAACATAACGATATCCTCCGCGAGCCTCAACACTCATTGGACCGCACACATCGGTATGTATGATTTCCAATAAGTTGGTTGCTCGCTCCATTGTTCCGGAGAACGGAGTCTTGGTCATCTTACCCATGAGGCATGGTTCGCACGTGTCAAATGATTCGTAATCAAGAGACTCCAAAAGTCCATCTGCATGGAGCTTCTTCATGCGCTTGACACCAATGTGACCAAGGCGGCAGTGCCACAAGTATGTGGGACTATCGTTATCAACTTTACATCTTTTGGTATTCACACTATGAACATGTGTAACATCACGTTCGAGATTCATCAAAAATAAACCATTGACCAGCGGGGCATGACCATAAAACATATCTCTCAAATAAATAGAACAACCATTATTCTCGGATTTAAATGAGTAGCCATCTCGAATTAAACGAGATCCAGATACAATGTTCATGCTCAAAGCTGGCACTAAATAACAATTATTGAGGTTTAAAACTAATCCCGTGGGTAGATGCAGAGGTAGCGTGCCGACGGCGATCACATCGACCTTGGAACCATTCCCGACGCGCATCGTCACCTCATCCTTTGCCAGTCTCCGTTTATTCCGTAGTTCCTGTTTGAGTTACAAATATGAGCAACCGCACCGGTATCAAATACCCAGGAGCTACTACGAGTACTGGTAAGGTACACATCAATTACTTGTATATCACATATACCTTGGGTGTTGCCGGCCTTCTTCTTGTCCGCTAAGTATTTGGGGCAGTTCCGCTTCCAGTGACCACTTCCCTTGCAATAAAAGCACTCAGTCTCGGGCTTGGGTCCATTCTTTGACTTCTTCCCAGTAACTGGCTTACCGGGCGCGGCAACTCCCTTGCCGTCCTTCTTGAAGTTCTTCTTACCCTTGCCCTTCTTGAACTTAGTGGTTTTATTCACCATCAACACTTGATGTTCTTTTCTGATCTCTACCTCAGCTGATTTCAGCATTGAATATACCTCAGGAATGGTCTTTTCCATCCCCTGCATATTGTAGTTCATCACAAAGCTCTTGTAGCTTGGTGGAAGCGACTGGAGGATTCTGTCAATGACCGCGTCATCCGGGAGATTAACTCCCAGCTGAGACAAGCGGTTATGCAACCCAGACATTCTGAGTATGTGCTCACTAACAGAACTGTTCTCCTCCATTTTACAGCTGAAGAACTTGTCGGAGACATCATATCTCTCGACCCGGGCATGAGCTTGAAAAACCAGTTTCAGCTCCTCGAACATCTCATATGCTCCATGTTTCTCAAAACGCTTTTGGAGACCCGGTTCTAAGCTGTAAAGCATGCCGCACTGAACGAGGGAGTAATCATCAGCACGTGATTGCCAAGCGTTCATAACGTCTTGGTTCTCTGGGATTGGTGCTTCACCTAGCGGTGCTTCTAAGACATAATCTTTCTTGGCTACTATTAGGATGAGCCTCAGGTTCCGGACCCAGTCCGTATAGTTGCTGCCATCATCTTTCAGCTTGGTTTTCTCTAGGAACGCGTTGAAATTGAGGACAACGTTGGCCATTTGATCTACAATACATAGTGTAAAGATTTTAGACTAAGTTCATGATAATTAAGTTCATATAATCAAATTATTTAATGAACTCCCACTCAGATAGACGTCCCTCTAGTCATCTAAGTGAAACATGATCCGAGTTTAACTAGGCCGTGTCCGATCATCACGTGAGACGGACTAGTCAAGATCGGTGAACATCTCCATGTTGATCGTATCTTCTATACGACTCATGCTCGACCTTTCGGTCCTCCGTGTTCCGAGGCCATGTCTGTACATGCTAGGCTCGTCAAGTCAACCTAAGTGTATTGCGTGTGTTCCGAGGCCATGTCTGTACATGCTAGGCTCGTCAACACCCGTTGTATTCGAACGTTAGGATCTATCACACCCGATCATCACGTGGTGCTTCGAAACAACGAACCTTCGCAACGGTGCACAGTTAGGGTGAACACTTTCTTGAAATTATTATAAGGGATCATCCTACTTGCTACCGTCGTTCTAAGCAAATAAGATGCAAAAATATGATAAACATCACATGCAATCAAATAGTGACATGATATGGCCAATATCATTATGCTCCTTTGATCTCCATCTTCGGGGCACCATGATCATCTTCGTCACCGGCATGACACCATGATCTCCATCATCATGATCTCCATCATTGTGTCTTCATGAAGTCGTCACGCCAACGATTACTTCTACTTGTATGGCTAACGCGTTTAGCAACAAAGTAAAGTAAATTACATGGCATTATTCAATGACACGCAGGTCATGCAAAATAATAAAGACAACTCCTATGGCTCATGCCGGTTGTCATACTCATCGACATGCAAGTCGTGATTCCTATTACAAGAATATGATCAATCTCATACATCACATATATCATTCATCACATCTTCTGGCCATATCACATCACATAGCACTTGCTGCAAAAACAAGTTAGACGTCCTCTAATTGTTGTTGCAAGTTTTTACGTGGTTTGTAGGTTTCTTAGCAAGAACGTTTTCTTACCTACGTATGACCACAACGTGATTTGCCAATTTCTATTTACCCTTCATAAGGACCCTTTTCATCGAATCCGTTCCGACTAAAGTAGGAGAGACAGACACCCGCTAGCCACCTTATGCAACTAGTGCATGTCAGTCGGTGGAACCAGTCTCACGTAAGCGTACGTGTAAGGTCGGTCCGGGCCGCTTCATCCTACAATGCCGCCGAAACAAGAAACGACTAGTAGCGGCAAGAAGAATTGGCAAACTCAACGCCCACAACTGCTTTGTGTTCTACTCGTGCATAGTAACTATGCATAAACCTGACTCTGATACCACTGTTGGGAATCGTAGCATAATTTAAAATTTTCCTACGCTCACCAAGATGCATCTATGGAGTCTACTAGCAACAAGGGGAAGGGAGTGCATCTACATACCCTTGTAGATCGCGAGCGGAAGCGTTCCAATGAATGTGGATGACGGAGTCGTACTCGCCGTGATCCAAATCACCGATGACCGAGTGCCGAACGGATGGCACCTCCGCATTCAACACACGTACGGTGCAGCGACGTCTCCTCCTTCTTGATCCAGCAAGGGGGAAGGAGAGGTTGATGGAGATCCAGCAGCACGACGGCGTGGTGGTGGATGCAGCGGGTCTCCGGCAAGGCTTCGCCGAGCTTCTGCGGGAGAGAGAGAGGTGTTGCAGGGGAGGAGGGAGGCGCCCAAGGCTGTCGTGTGCTGCCCTCCCTCCCCCCCTTTATATAGGCCCCCTGGGGGGGGGGGCCGGCCCTAGAGATGAGATCTCATGGGGGGCGGCGGCCACAAGGGGGGAAGGGGTTGCCTTGCCCCCCAAGGCAAGGGGGAACTCCCCCCCCCTAGGGTTCCCAACCCTAGGCGCATGGGGGGAGGCCCAAGGGGGGGGCGCCCAGACCACTAGGGGCTGGTTCCCTTCCACTTTCAGCCCACGGGGCCCTCCGGGATAGGTGGCCCCACCCGGTGGACCCCCGGGACCCTTCCGGTGGTCCCGGTACAATACCGGTAACCCCCGAAACTTTCCCGGTGGCCGAAACTTGACTTCCTATATATAATTCTTCACCTCCGGACCATTCCGGAACCTCTCGTGACGTCCGGGATCTCATCCGGGACTCCGAACAACTTTCGGGTTTCCGCATACATATATCTCTACAACCCTAGCGTCACCGAACCTTAAGTGTGTAGACCCTACGGGTTCGGGAGACATGCAGACATGACCGAGACGCCTCTCCGGTCAATAACCAACAGCGGGATCTGGATACCCATGTTGGCTCCCACATGTTCCACGATGATCTCATCGGATGAACCACAGTGTCGAGGATTCAACAATCCGTATGCAATTCCCTTTGTCAATCGGTATGTTACTTGCCCGAGATTCGATCGTCGGTATCCCAATACCTTGTTCAATCTCGTTACCGGCAAGTCTCTTTACTCGTACCGCAATGCATGATCCCGTGACTAACGCCTTAGTCAAATTGAGCTCATTATGATGATGCATTACCGAGTGGGTCCAGAGATACCTCTCCGTCACACGGAGTGACAAATCTGAGTCTCGATCCGTGCCAACCCAACAGACACTTTCGGAGATACCCGTAGTGCACCTTTATAGTCACCCAGTTACGTTGTGACGTTTGGCACACCCAAAGCACTCCTACGGTATCCGGGAGTTGCACGATCTCATGGTCTAAGGAAAAGATACTTGACATTGGAAAAGCTCTAGCAAACGAAACTACATGATCTTTTATGCTATGCTTAGGATTGGGTCTTGTCCATCACATCATTCTCCTAATGATGTGATCCCGTTATCAATGACATCCAATGTCCATAGTCAGGAAACCATGACTATCTGTTGATCAACGAGCTAGTCAACTAGAGGCTTACTAGGGACACGTTGTGGTCTATGTATTCACACATGTATTACGATTTCCGGACAATACAATTATAGCATGAATAATAGATGATTATCATGAACAAAGAAATATAATAATAACCTTTTATTATTGCCTCTAGGGCATATTTCCAACAGTAAGAACATAACGATATCCACTGCGTGCCTCAGCACTCATTGGACTGCACACATCAAATGTATTACTTCCAACAAGTTGCTCTCTTGTTCCATCTTACTGAAAACGAGGCCTTTCAGTCATCTTGCCCATGTGGTATGATTTGCATGTCTCAAGTGATTCAAAATCAAGTGAGTCCAAATGATCCATCTGTATGGAGTTTCTTCATGCGTATAAACCAATAGACATGGTTCGCATGTCTCATTCCTTTCAAAAACGAGTGAGTCCAAAGATCCATCAACATGGAGCTTCTTCATGCGTTTTATCCCAATATGACTCAAATAGCAGTGCCACAAGTATGTGGTACTATCTTATATCTTTTGGCATGAACATGTGTATCACTACGATCGAGATTCAATAAACCATTTATTTTAGGTGCAAGACCATTGAAGGTATTATTCAAATAAAAAGAGCAACCATTATTCTTCTTAAATGAACAACATAATCCAATCATGTCTATGCTCAACGTAAACACCAAATAACAATTATTTAGGTTTAACACCAATCTCGATGGTAGAGGGAGCATGCGATGCTTGATCACATCAACCTTGGAAATACTTCCAACACATATCATCATCTCATCTTTAGCTAGTCTCCGTTTATTCCGCAGCTTTTATTTCAAGTTACCAACACTTAGCAACCGAACCGGTATCTAATACCCTGGTGCTACTAGGAGTACTAGTAAAGTACACATTAATATAATGTATATCCAATATACTTCTGTCGACCTTGCCTGCCTTCTCATCTACCAAGTATCTAGGGTAGTTCTGCTTCAGTGACCGTTCCCCTCATTACAGAAGCACTTAGTCTCGGGTTTGGGTTCAACCTTGGCTTTCTTCACTAGAGCTGCAACTGATTTGCCGTTTCATGAAGTATCCCTTGTTGCCCGTGCCCTTCTTGAAACTAGTGGTTTTACTAACCATCAACAATTGATGCTCCTACTTGATTTCTACTTTCACGGTGTCAAACATCGTGAGTTGCTCAAGGATCATCATGTCTATCCCTGATATGTTATAGTTCATCACGAAGCTCTAATAGCTTGGTGGCAGTGACTATGGAGAACCATCACTATCTCATCTGGAAGATTAACTCCCACTCGATTCAAGCGATTATAGTACTCAGACAATCCGAGCACATGCTCAACGATTGAGCTTTTCTCCCTTAGTTTGCAGGCTTAAGAAACTTGTCAGAGGTCTCATACCTCTTGACATGGGCACTAGTCTGAAATCCCAATTTCAGTCTTTGGAACATCTCATATGTTCTGCGACGTTTCAAAAACGTCTTCGGTGCCTCAATTCTATACCGTTTTAACATTACGCACTGAACTATCACGTAGTCATCAAAACGTGTATGTCAGATGTTCACAACATCCACAAACGACGCTCGAGGTTCAGCACACCGAGCGGTGCATTAAGGACATAAGCCTTCTGTGCTGCAATCAGGACAATCCTCAGCTTACGGACCCAGTCCGCATAATTGCTACTATCAACTTTCAACTAAATTTTCTCTAGGAACATATCTTAGTAGAACTAAAGCGCAAGCTACGACATAATTTTCAAAGACCTTTTGACTATGTTCATGATAATTAAGTTCATCTAATCAAATTATTTAATGAACTCCCACTCAGATAGACATCCCTCTAGTCATCTAAGTGATACATGATCCGAATCGACTAGGCCGTGTCCGATCATCACGTGAGACGGACTAGTCATCATCGGTGAACATCTCCATGTTGATCGCATCTACTATACGACTCATGTTCGACCTTTCGGTCTCTTGTGTTCCGAGGCCATGTCTGTACATGCTAGGCTCGTCAAGTCAACCTAAGTGTTTTGCTTGTGTTCCGAGGCCATGTCTGTACATGCTAGGCTCGTCAACACCCGTTGTATGCGAACGTTAGAATCTATCACACCCGATCATCACGTGGTGCTTCGAAACAACGAACCTTCGCAACGGTGCACAGTTAGGGGGAACACATCTCTTGAAATTTTAGTGAGAGATCATCTTATTTATGCTACCGTCGTTCTAAGCAAATAAGATGTAAACATGACAAACATCACATGCAAATCATAAAGTGACATGATATGGCCAATATCATCTTGCGCCTTTTGATCTCCATCTTCGAGGCGCGGCATGGTCACCTTCGTCACCGGCATGACACCATGATCTCCATCATCATGAGCTCCATCATCGTGTCTTCATGAAGTTGTCTCGCCAACTATTACTTCTACTACTATGGCTAACGGTTAGCAATAAAGTAAAGTAATTACATGGCGTTTTTCATTGACACGCAGGTCATACAATAAATTAAGACAACTCCTATGGCTCCTGCCGGTTGTCATACTCATCGACATGCAAGTCGTGATTCCTATTACAAGAACATGATCAATCTCATACATCACATATATCATTCATCACATCCTTTTGGCCATATCACATCACATAGCATACCCTGCAAAAACAAGTTAGACGTCCTCTAATTGTTGTTGCATGTTTTACGTGGCTGCTATGGGTTTCTAGCAAGAACGTTTCTTACCTACGCAAAAACCACAACGGTGATATGCCAATTGCTATTTACCCTTCATAAGGACCCTTTTCATCGAATCCGATCCAACTAAAGTGGGAGAGACAGACACCCGCTAGCCACCTTATGCATCAAGTGCATGTCAGTCGGTGGAACCTGTCTCACGTAAAAGTACGTGTAAGGTCGGTCCGGGCCGCTTCATCCCACAATGCCGCCGAATCAAGATAAGACTAGTAACGGCAAGCAAATTGAACAAATCATCGCCCACAACTACTTTGTGTTCTACTCGTGCATAGAATCTACGCATAGACCTAGCTCTGATACCACTGTTGGGGAACGTAGCAATAATTCAAAATTTTCCTACGTGTCGCCAAGATCAATCTAGGAGATGCTAGCAACGAGAGAGAGGAGTGCATCTACATACCCTTGTAGATCGCGAGCGGAAGCGTTCAAGAGAACGGGGTTGATGGAGTCGTACTCGTCGTGATCCAAATCACCGATGATCCTAGCGCCGAACGGACGGCACCTCCGCGTTCAACACACGTACGGAGCGGGGACGTCTCCTCCTTCTTGATCCAGCAAGGGGGGAGGAGAAGTTGATGGAGATCCAGCAGCACGACGGCATGGTGGTGGAAGTAGCGGGGATCTCGGCAGGGCTTCGCCAAGCTCAACGAGAGGGAGAGGTATCACGGGAGGGAGAGGGAGGCGCCAGGGGCTGTGGTGTGGCTGCCCTCCCTCCCCTCCACTATATATAGGGGCCCTGGGGGGCGCCGGCCCCTGGGAGATCCAATCTCCAGGGGGCGGCGGCCAAGGGGGGTGACTTGCCCCCCAAGCCAAGTGGGGCGCCCCCACCCTAGGGTTTCCAACCCTAGGCGCAGGGGGAGGCCCAAGGGGGGGCGCACCAGCCCACTAGGGGCTGGTTCCCTTCCCACTTCAGCCCATGGGGCCCTCCAGGATAGGTGGCCCCACCCGGTGGACCCCCGGGACCCTTCCGGTGGTCCCGGTACAATACCGGTGACCCCCGAAACTTTCCCGGTGGCCGAAACTGGACTTCCTATATACAATACTTTGCCTCCGGACCATTCCGGAACTCCTCGTGACGTCCGGGATCTCATCCAGGACTCCGAACAACTTTCGGGTTACCGCATACTAATATCTCTACAACCCTAGCGTCACCGAACCTTAAGTGTGTAGACCCTACGGGTTCGGGAGACATGCAGACATGACCGAGACGACTCTCCGGTCAATAACCAACAGCGGGATCTGGATACCCATGTTGGCTCCCACATGTTCCACGATGATCTCATCGGATGAACCACGATGTCGAGGATTCAATCAATCCCGTATACAATTCCCTTTGTCAATCGGTACGTTACTTGCCCGAGATTCGATCGTCGGTATCCCAATACCTTGTTCAATCTCGTTACCGGCAAGTCACTTTACTCATACCGTAACGCATGATCCCGTGGCTAACTCCTTAGTCACATTGAGCTCATTATGATGATGCATTACCGAGTGGGTCCAGAGATACCTCTCCGTCATACGGAGTGACAAATCCCAATCTCGATTCGTGCCAACCCAACAGACACTTTCGGAGATACCTGTAGTGCACCTTTATAGTCACCCAGTTACGTTGTGATGTTTGGTACACCCAAAGCATTCCTACGGTATCCGGGAGTTGCACAATCTCATGGTCTAAGGAAATGATACTTGACATTAGAAAAGCTCTAGCAAAACGAACTACACGATCTTGTGCTTTGCTTAGGATTGGGTCTTGTCCATCACATCATTCTCCTAATGATGTGATCCCGTTATCAATGACATCCAATGTCCATGGTCAGGAAACCCTAACCATCTATTGATCAACGAGCTAGTCAACTAGAGGCTTACTAGGGACATGTTGTGGTCTATGTATTCACACATGTATTACGGTTTCCAGTTAATACAATTATAGCATGAACAATAGACAATTATCATGAACAAGGAAATATAATAATAACCATTTGATTATTGCCTCTAGGGCATATTTCCAACAAGCTCAACAAAAGAAACTAAGTGGGTGTGCATCCAACTCGTTTGGGGGTACGTAGGTATATATAGGAGGAAGGAGTACGTCGGTGGAGCAACGTGGGGCCCACGAGGGTGGAGGGCGCGCCCCCTACCTCGTGGCTTCCTGGTAGCTTTCTTGACGTAGGGTCCAAGTCCTCTGGATCATGTTCGTTCCGAAAATCACGTTCCCGAAGGTTTCATTCCGTTTGGACTCCGTTTGATATTCTTTTTCTGCGAAACTCTAAAATAGGCAAAAAAACAGCAATTCTGGGCTGGGCCTCTGGTTAATAGGTTAGTCCCAAAAATAATATAAAAGTGTATAACAAAGCCCAATAATGTCCAAAACAGAAGATAATATAGCATGGAGCAATCAAAAATTATAGATACGTTGGAGACGTATCAGCTGGCACCAGCGGGTCCTCCCGGACGGTCACCGGAGACACAAGCCGCGGGGAGGATGGGGGCGGACCTCCATGCTACCCCGGCTATCCCCACTCCCCTCCTCATCAGACATGGACAGCGGCGCGGGGAGGAAGGGAGGGGGAGGGTGGCACCAGGCGGGAGGGTGGCCACCTTGTCGAGCATGGCAGCAATAGCCTCGATGTCCTCAGACTCAGTGCCGGGGCCGGCGTCGAAGGAGCCAAGCCCCGAACAGTGAGTGGAGGAGGGGTGGGAGGATCCGGCTGGGGGAGGATCATCCCCAGGATCTGTCGAGTCGTCGTCGGAGGTCTCAGAGCGAGGGGAGCGGCTGCGGGGGCGACGTGGGTAGCCCTGAGTGTCACCCCCCACCATGCCCCCGCTCAGGGTTGGCGTCATCTCCATCATCCGGGCTGAGGGGATCAGTGGGAGTCCCACCCTCAACCGAAACGCGCAGGTCGTATCCAACATCGTTGAAGAACATCCGGATCGTCGTCTTGAGCTTGGCGGGGTCTGGAGACTTGATATGCACCTGCACCGCCGGGCCCTTGGGCAGAGAAGCGTCGTCGACCGCCACAAACTTGCCCAACAAACGGGACAAGCCGCGGATGACACCCTCGTCCCTAGCAGGCGGTGGGAGCCCACGGATCTGCACCCACACCGTGGACAGGGTAGCCACCGCGAGCGGATCCACAGACGGGACCGAGATGCGGATGGAGAGCTGGTTGAGGGCGAGCGTGAGCCTGGCGTTGTGGGTGCCGTAACGGAGACTGACCGGGTCAGGGAAGGTCGCAGTGAACTCCCGATGGGTCACCTCCCAATCCCAGTCCGGGTTGAACAGGTGGCGAAGCTCCTCAGAGATGATGGCCGGAGATGCAGTCTTGCCATCCAAGAACGAAATGAGCGTCGTCATGGGTGGGGTGGCCCGGGCCTGGGCGAGGTCCATCTGAAAGAAACCCAGGTCGTCGAGTGCATACCGAACAGACCGAGCACACCGATGGGCTGGTGATCGGGGCAAAGCGCCGTGGGGTGGTCCGTCCGCTTGCAGCGAAAGCAGGCCGGAGGCTGAGTGCAGTCGACCTGGCAATGGCCGGCAACCCCACAGTTGAAGCAGGTAGCCGTCGCCGCCAGAGACGGCGCCGCGACCACCGTGGGGTTGGAGACCGAGGAAGCCGGGCCATCAGGGTGAGCCTGAGCACCACGCTTCTTCTTCAAATGTGGCCTGATTGACCTTATCCACTATTTTACCGGTAGTAAGTAGTTGGTAAGACTGGTCTAAAAGTCGATTGACCTTTGAGTACTTGATGAAGACGTGGCCTGATTTGGAGGTGATGGAGCGCTGTCTAAAAACCATTGGCTCCTTGCAAAATATCTTTTGATAAAGCCTTGCATCTACTGGCAAAATTGATAAATTTGACCTATAAACGAAATCAAATCACAGAATAAACTGCTCGTGAAACTATTTCACGCGGCTGACCTTTTTGTGTGACGCCCGACACGAAGGCGCCACACTACACTATGCAACGCCTCACAGATAGGCGCTACACGCCTGGCCAGCGTCGCACCCGTGTGATCTGAAAATTACTAAGTCAGTGTGCAGCGCCTGAGAGCTAGGCGCCACACTATACAGTGTAGCGCCTAGCTTCTAGGCGTTGCACTAGTGGTTGCTTCATTTTGTAGTGCAATCACTAGTGCAGCGCCTGGGAGCTAGGCGCCACACTATACAGTGCAGCGCCTAGCTCTTAGACTCTGCACAATGACTTAGCAATTTTTAGGCAGTCTGGGGTGCAACGCTGGCCAGGCGTGTAGCGCCTATCTGTGAGGCGTTGCACAATGTAGTGTGACGCCTTCGTGTCGGACGTAAAACACAAAAAGGTCAGCCGCGTGAAATAGTTTCACGGACAGTTCATTATGTGATTTGATTTCGACCCCAAGTCAAATTTGTCAAATTTGCCGCATCTACTAGGCTTATCCAGTTATCCGTTTGTTAGGTTTGCCGTTTTGGTGCTTGAACGGACGGGCACTGCCAGTTAATTAGCGCAGTAGTCCGTACGACCGTCGCTGGCAGCTGGCTTCTTCCACCCTAGATCACTACTGATCCACGTCCACCCCGCGTGCTAACCCATTCTTGCTGACTTCCTTCCTACCTACCTTTAGCTAGCTGGGTCCTTCTTTTCAATTCGACTAGCAAAAGGAAAATTTGTCCTCCGTGTTCATCCCAATCCCAAAGATACGGTTATTCGCCCCTCACGTTGTTTTCCTTGCCTTTTCGGGTGTTGAACTTTGGCAGACACAATACTACTCCAATTTGATGTTGCGGTGCATTTTGTATTAGTATGTGTTCGTTTCATTTCGAGGAATAATGCACCTTTTTGATGCGTGCCTGGATATGGGCATCGGTCGACCGACCTGGCAAGGGAACACGATCAAAAGAACCTGGCTGGATCCGGGCTGAGATAGTGGCGCCGGGTGGATAATATCATGCGCTGATAGCAAAGGGCTCATAGCGGCATAGTCACGACGCTTGGTCAAGAGACCATCACCTGAGTGGGTGATAATAATAAACTAAAGTATTACTTCCTCCATTTCTTATGTAAGTTGTAAGGTATATTATTCTTGGCATGGCTAGCAAGACACATAATTATAGACAATGTTGGACAAAATTACCCTTGGCTAATTAGTTTATTATCAGCAAGTAAATCATTTAGCCTAAAAAAGAAAGAATACATGCAATCGGGAGAGAGATATTTTCCTTTTTTTCTCTACAAAGGAATATACATGCAATTAAGGGAGATATACTTTCCGTTTTCTAAGGGATGAAAATGAAATTATGAGAAATTAAAAGTAATACGCCTTACATTATGAAATTTTACTTAAAAGTAAATGTAGTGGTTATTCCAAGTTGTCAACTATAGTTTTACTTTTTGCATCTCGACATTTCACCAACTCTGTTAAAAGAAAGTTTATTAGTTGCGCCTGAAAGAAGGACGGGGCGTTTTGGAGCCCGGGAGTGAGCAGTAAATTATCCAAAAATAATAAAAGATTTAAAAGAATTCAAATTGTTTTGTGGTGAAAGATGCTTGAGTTCGTGATGTCCGTGCAAATATTCAGCGCATTTGAACATTTGACGAGCTCTGAGCAAAAAAAACTAATTTAGGGCATGTGAAAGGTTTACTGTTTTTGCACTGTTCGGGCATGATTTTGTTTTCTTTTGCTAAGAGCTACTCAGATGTGCGAATGAGCTGAAACTTGGCATGGACATCACACATTCAAGCATCTTTCACCATAAAAGTTTTGGAATTTTTCCAGTATCTGTTTTTGAATTTACTGTTCACAGGGTGTAAATGAGCTCGGGAGCCGAATTGCATATTCGCTGAAAGATTGGCATCTTCTTTTAGAGGCATCCGGGTAGATGTGTTGTTTCATGATCGTATGTTGTGACTCGATCTTTGTCCCGCAAATCTACTTTCTCCGTTTCATGTTGTCTGTAACCTAAATTTTGTCCAATCTTGAATTTCTCTATATTTAACCAAGTCTAATAAAATTAATTTAGCATTGTAGATATTGATATTTTTCTATAGATTTGATCGAATTTAAGAACGCATCTACCTTTTTCAATAATTCAAAACGGATGGAGTAGAACGCACCATACTAAAGAAAAAAAATTCTTGAATCATCGAGACTACTCCCTCCTTTCATCTATGTAGGGTCTAATGTGTTTTTCGAGCCTAACTTTGACCAAATGTTAGAGCAATAATATATGACATGCAACCTACACGAAGCATACCGTCAAATTCGTATGTGAAAAGAGCTTCCAACAATGGTATAACTTTCACATTATACATCTCATGTACTATTAATCTTGTCAATAGTCAAAGACGGTCCTGAAAAACGCATTAGACTATATATAGATGGAAGGAGGGAGTACAGTCTTTTGCTTGTGATCGCAGAGGAGCCTCCCCAGGCCCCAGAAAGAAGAATTAAAGCGGCAGTACGGAGCTATACTAACCAAGTAGACCAGTGACTTAATCAAATGAAAGAAAATTGCAGCGCCGAAGTCCAAAGTGGCAGGGGCGACATGACAATAAGCTTTTTTAATCACTCGGTGGCATTAGATACTCTAATTTAGCTAGAGGTTAAAGTTAGTTTCTAACTCATGACTAACCTTGAACTAACCTTTAGCCAAAAAGGTGTTTAAATAACAGGGTTAGATGAACAATAAATGCACATTAGAAAAACTAGCTTCAATTAGCACCTCTTGGGTGGAATTGTTTTTTTAGATGGGTAAAATGCAACTAGCTCAAACTAGCCCATATGTTTGGATACTTTAAGACTATTTAAGCCTAAACTAGCTCTAACTAACTAACACGGATCTAATCTCCGTTGGTGGGCATATCCGCCGGCGACCAATCGCAGCCCGTCACCTCCACACATAAAGAAAACCAAAAGCGCGGTTGGGAAGCTGAGGCTCGACATCTATCGCAGCTAGGCCATGCACTGCATGCATCATGCATATGAAGCTAGCGTGGTCAGTAAAAAAAGCCATCACCGGTTGGGTTCCCGAGTCCTTGAACGGAGACGTGGTGCATTTCTTCAGCTAGCTTGTCTGCTCTCGGTTTGGTACTACTTGGGTTGCCGTTTTGGGGCTTGAACGGACACCCCACCTCCGGTCGAGTTTACTATTTCCACCGAGCGAGTAGATCGATGATCACCAGCTGCTAGTACTACCTCCCTCGCGTGCCGATCCCTTCTTGCTCGGCCTACGATCCTGGCTACTACCTCAGTTCATTTGGTCTTTATCTTCTACTCCTTCCGTTTCTAGATATTTGTCTTTTTAGAGATTTTAAATTGACTATCACATACGGATATATAGACATATTTTAGAGTATAGATACACTCATTTTATTTCGTAGTATTCACTTGTTGAAATCTCTACAAAGACAAATATTTAGGAACGGAGGGAGTAGTAGCAAAAAAAGGATTTTGTTTTTACCCGAATATATCCAGCTAACGTGAAATTTTTGGACATGGCAAATCGAATTCTTTTAATGGTAAATTATGTTTGCCGATAGTGACAAGTTTAGTTGGCAAGCGGGGCAAATCCGCCTCAGTTTATTTATTTTTATCTTTTTGTCAGGAAATTGTGGTGCTCGCCAACTAAATTTACCATCCTCATACCAACATAAATTGTCATGAAAAAAAATGATAAAATCTGACGTCAGATTTTTAGATTTTTCAATTTTTTTCCTTCATCTATCCCTAGCAAGAGACGAAGGATTTGTTATTTTTTGCCAACTTCATTTTTAAAAACTTCAAATTCTCTCTAAATTGAAAACTTTAAGTGATACTCCCTCCTTTCCAAATATGATGTATTAGACATTTTATAAAAAATAGTAAAACTTTGTAAACTTGGTCAAGTTTATGGGGGAAAAAGTTATGTTTATAATATCAAATCAGTACCATTAGATTTCATGACATATATTTCCCCGTGGTATATATTTGATACTACATATGTAGATAATCTTCACTATAAATTTGGTGGAAGTTATTCTACTTTATAAATATATACTGCGCACTATATTTTGGAAAGGATGAAGTATATGTTTGTTCATCGTCAATAATGGTGGCCTCTAGCGAGTACTAATAACACTTTGGAAGAAAGTGCAGGGAATGGTAAAAAAACGCATGATTTAAACATCATGGTGATATGCTTTTTTGACACAATTAATATAATAATATTAAGACTTTATAGAAAAATTAAGATGATACCAATTACACTCAGTCTTTACAATAACATAATATCAAGACCTAGTCATACACCCTGAGGATGCACAAAAAAAAGTAAACTAAAGAAAATGGGGAGTCACGGGACCTATGGCACACAACAAGCAAACAATCAACAACATCATCCACCGCCCTCAATAACACACTAAGTATGACAAATTTCTTTTCCAGAAGCAATGCCTTCAGGAAGGGCAGGACCCAAGCGCCTCCATCGCCGGATCCAAGCTGTGAAGGTCAGATCTAGGATCTTTCAACCCCGGAGAACACACCTGACAATCTTCAAAGCAATGTCTTCCAGAAGAAAATGACGCATAAACGTCGGCATTGCCAGGTGCAGCCATCGAATGTCAAACCTGGGGTTTTTATCCTAGAACTTGAGAACTAGTACTTGAAGAGCACCACCAAACCGAAGTCACTGTGCGTTATGAACACCACTTGTTGAAGAAGAGATGATGTATGGAGGGGAACATCCACACACCATGATCACGGAAAATTGAAATCTGAACCATTCCGTGGCACCTGCGCGAATCCCTTGCATGGGACAACACCACACAACCAAGCAATGCATGCCATTCATGCACTACTGCATAAGCGGAGAGCTGAACTCATCAATATATTCAACAGTTTTTCCACGCAAGTGCTCCAGTGCTAGTGTGGTAGAGTCCGATGGGGATGGTTGCGAGGCACGACATTACCACTCCACCATTGCACCGCCTTAGAACCGCCGCCATTGGTTACACATCGCCGATGCCACGGCCGACCAAGCCACCAGCCCCCCCCCCCCCCCTCCTCTCGTAGGCCAGATGTGCGGAGGCTAGGATTCGCCGCCATTGGACCTCATTCATATGTTGGAATTCCTCCAAACCAAATGTGGAGAAAATTCACTACCATGTAAAATCAAACAATCCAAACATCAACCCAAACAGCTTAGTGCTTCATCGATTCTCAGGAGTCTAAAAACGCCGGAGTAGGAAAAACATAGGATTGTTTGATTGCATCAGAGGAAAAACAAAGAATTCTTTCAGAGAGGTTTGAGTGGATGCTAGAAATCCTATGGGAAGCAGTAAAAAAAATCCTTAAAGAAAATTTCTATAGGATTAAATCCTATTAATCAAACAACCAACATAGAAAAAATTCCTAAGGATTCTAATCCTCCAAAATTCCTATGAAAATCTTTTGAATCAAAGAAGCCACTATATCTTTTAAAAGACGTCCAGATAAAGCAGCTCCACACATAAGATAACCTTTCTTCAGAGCCAACCTCTTTGGCTCCAAAGCACGGCAAGAACCATGTAGTACCACAGTACCACGGAACATGTCCAAGTGCATCGCCAAAGTCGTCCAAATGAAGCCGCAGGGAGGGGACAGCCAGGGCGATGATAACCTGATAAGTTTGTTTAATCCCTCGACGGGCATTGTTTAACAGCGACATAGCCCCCCTTCCACCGTGGATCGGCACATTCCCAACGCCGCGTCGTAATATTCCGGCCCCCGAACGCCGGCGACCAATCGCAGGCCGTCACCGCGACTCCTCCACCGATAAAACTACAAGAAGCCGACGCTGACCAGCCCCGCGGCTTAACCTAGGATCTGCGAAGCTGCGGCTCGACATTGATCGCAGTCACCCACAGATCTTTTGCCTTGGTCTTTCTTGAGCGGCAGGCTGGTTTGTTGGTACCTGGGTGTAATGGTGATGGAGGTGGATGCCGGCATGGAGCGGGTCCTCGGCGGCTTCAGCCTCCGGCTCAGCGACCGCGACGACAGCGATGGGAGCGGCGGCGGCCGGGGAGGAGGGCACGACGAGGCCGACGGCGGCAGCGGCGCGGTGAAGGAGCGGATCGCGCGGGCGCTGCGGCTGTACAAGGAGTCGAGCGGCGCCGGCGAAGATGGCGGCGGCGCGCTGGTGCAGGTCTGGGCGCCGGCGCGGGACGGGGAGCGCCGCCGCGTGCTGGCCACCCGTGGGCAGCCCTTCGTGCTGCCCTCCAGGTGCCGCCGGCTGCTCCAGTACCGGACGGTGTCGCTGACGCACGTGTTCGCCGTCGGCGGCGGGCAGGGCAGGCGCGTGACGTGGGAGGAGCGCGGGCTGCCGGGGCGGGTGTTCGAGGCGCGGGCGCCCGAGTGGACGCCCAACGTGCAGTTCTACGGCACCGGCGAGTACGCGCGCATGAGCTACGCGCTCATCTACGACATCCAGGCCAGCCTCGCCCTCCCCATCCTCGACCCCGCCCACCCGCGCCGCTGCCTCGCCGTCCTCGAGCTCGTCTTCACCGCCGCCCCCGCCGCCCGCTTCGCCGCCGAGGCCCACAGGCTCTGCAAGGCCCTCCAGGTCACCCGTCCGTCCGTCTCTCCCCTACCTTCCTCCTTGCATTCTCGCTCCACCGTACAAGCTAGTACTACTCCTTGTACATAAACAGCCGCCTTGAAATGTCTAGCTAGGTAGCCGCCATGAAATGTCTAGCTAGGTAGCCGCCATGAATCCAAAAGGCTTCCAAGATTAACATTTTCTGCCATTCTATGCATGCAGGCCGTGTCATTGAGAGGCTCGGAGATCTGCCACCCTGTGCCACCGACCGAGGTGCGTGCACATTTTCTCTACATCTTACTCTTTCGGATTAACTCAATAGAGTCGTAATCGTAATCACATGAACTTTGGAAACAAAATTTGTTTGTCATACAATCCATTCATGTTCATCTACCAAAGCCACCTCTTAGTAATGAACACCTGATGTGCAGATATGCAACTCAGAGGCGACTCAGGCGGCCATGTCGGAGGTGTCGGAGCTGCTGGCCGCCGTCCGCGAAGCCCACGAGCTGCCACTGGCGCAGGCCTGGGTGAGGTGCAAGCAGTGCAGCAGCACGGATGTCGAGGACGACAACCAACATTTCTCCCTGACGACGGCCGGAGCCCCATTCCACCTGGGCGCGCACTACGGCGGCTTCCGCGACGCCTGCGCCGAGCACCACCTGCGGCGCGGCCAGGGGCTCGTGGGCGAGGCGGCGGCGGTGCGAGGGCCGCGCTTCTGCGCCGACGTCGCCAGGCGGTCCAAGGACGCCTACCCGCTCGCGCACTACGCCCGCATGCACGGCCTGGCAGGGCGCCTCGCCGTGCCCCTGCGACTACCACAGTCCGCCATGGACGTCGGCGACGACGACGGCCAGGTAGAGGAGGAATGCGTGGTGCTGGAGTTCTTCCTCCCGCCGGACTGCAGGAGCGCCGGGGAGCAGAAGGCCATGGTGGACGCCGTCGCGGCTACGATCAGGAAGGAGTGCTCCGGCAATCACCTGGAGGCGACGAGCGACCTGCAAGATTTGTCCTTGGAGGCCGTTCTTGCCGATGCTGACACTGCCCATGAACTGAACGATCGTGGGGACTATGATACCAATGATTCAGACGAGGAGGACGGCGATCAAGCAGGAGGCGTCCATGGCGCAGACCAAAGTGGAGCCGAGGATCGTGTACCACAACCGGAGATGAAGAAGAAGACCGGAAGGAAGGCCGGAAGACCTGTCAGTCTTAAGGAGCTGCAAGGATACTTCTCAGGGAGCCTGAAAGATGCTGCCAGGAGCCTCGGCGGTAAGAACATTTTGGACACCAAATTAACCAAGATGAACACCACAAAGAATTTACTATGACCGAGGTCATCGAAACATGTTGTAATTTGGCATTCGTAAATTGAAATGTTTAGTGTATGAGGCAACTGAAACTCTTCTTCTACAGTGTGCCCGACGACGATGAAGCGCATCTGCAGGCAGCACGGCATATCAAGATGGCCATTCCGGAAGATCAGCAAGGTGAACCGTGCACTCGGCAAGATCAGGGCCATCGAATCGGCGGATTGCTCACCGAAGCCGACTGCTGCTGCTTCTTCCACCTCTCGCCGAGCTCCAGCCCCTCATCTGCCATGCTTGTCAAGTGCTCTAGGAGAAGACACCTCCTCCCAAGGCTCAAGCCAAGATCCTCCACCTCTCACCAAAACCACAATGCGCAAGTCTTTGCTGTGGCGCAGCAATGGCGCGGAGGGGGAGCTGGTGACCATCAAGGCGAACTACAGAGGGGACATCATCAGGTTCAGGGTGTCGTGCTCCGCTGGCGTCGCGGCGGTGAAGGAGGAGGTGGCCAAGAGGCTGGGCCTAGATGCCGGCGCCTTCGACGTCAAGTACCTCGACGACGACCATGAGTGGGTGCTCCTGTCCTGCGATGCCGATTTCCAGGAGTGCCTTGATGTTGCCCCAGGACTGCCGGCATCCGCAACTATGGCTGGCGGAGCTGGAGTGGTGTCCCCAGTTGTCAGGCTAATGGTGCAGGAGGTGGTAGCTGATAACCATAGGAGCTCTTGTGGTAGCTCAGATTAGCCTTACTTCTGCATGCCTTAACCATACAGCTGTTACTGATGAGGAGGCTTTGTCACTTCCTTGACGTGCGTCGGAGTCAGGTAGAGCTTTCAAAATTCTGCAGATTCACTTTGTAACTTTGCATACTCACGGTACATTGTTTGAATAATGATAGAAGGGATGGAATTTTGTTCCTTGAAGAGTATTTTATATGCAGTAACAGTTTCAAACTAATTTGATCATCTCCTACCACATGGATTCATGGAAGAAGGATCCTTTCCTAAGTGGCTTCAGTAGATCAGTTAAGAGGCAAAATTACAAAGACAGCATGCGGACCCAATCAAGCAAATGGGGCTTTGCATTTCATAGAACACGAATTTCGCAGGAGAACACCCATGGTAGTAATCTGGTACAATCCTAATACAGTTCTAAGGGGCAGCAAAAATCTGCTATTGCACGACGAGTTTATTGTTCTGTGTCAATCCCTCGCCGGTAATCGGGTATTCCGATGACAGTTTCCACTCCCCGTCCACCAAGAACTTGATTTCGTAGCTTTATTATGCACACAAACATATGAAGATGATTTATTTAATGAATCAGAGTGAGCGTGGCAGCATCGCAGAACTGATAAAAACATACCTCCCAGGTCTAAGCCTCAGAGTCGCAGAGAATCTCGCATAATCCCCTGAATATTCTCTCGACATTGCCTCACCATGTGACCAGCCATCGAAGGAGCCCATAATTTGCACGTTCTGGTATGAATTGTATACACATGGTGAGCAAGGACGAAGCAAAATGAGAATGAGGACAAAAGCAGAGGCATAAGAATGTATTTCACAAACTGAAAGGACAAATATAGCAGTGCAAGATGTTATTCTATATAATCATTCAGTAAAAAAACATTTGTTTACCTCAGCCATGCCAACCCAATGGACAGTGATTTCTCGAGGTCTTAAAGACTCGATGTCCTTTATCTGTGCCATAACCTTGTCATGGACAGCTGCAGGAAAGCAAACACAGTATTATCAGTCAGCCGATTTCACATAAAGTCTAACTTAGAGCATTGCATGCTTGTATGAAACAAGGTAATATTTTAATACAGCTCTGGATACTGTTATGCTACTAGATGACACAAAAAAGGGTATTATGAACATTTGTTGGCCTGGCACTGCTTAGCACATTTAACTATTATTATTGGCATGCCAATTTTCCTTACACGAAAAAGGGATGAGAACACACTAAAGACTGCTCTGCATATTTAGCTGCTGTAAGGCTGCAATAAGCATGAAGTTTCTCCAATATTATTAATGTGAGGACAGAAATATATCGATGGCGAAATTTAGATCTGAGAAATCATAAAATGCTAGCACTCAGAATATCAGATCACAGTTATAATAAGCATAAATGCACTTGGATCTCACTGTCAACCTACCTACTTTGCATATCAGATATCCATATCACAACTCACAACATGACAGTGAGAACTACAGTTATAAATGACAAAGGATCGTCACCATTGCCTGCTTAGGGACACTAGGTATTCCATGCCAGTCAACAATGATGCTAACCGAATTGTGACTTCCAGTATGCTGGAATTTATAGTTGACTTATTATGACAACCAAACAGATCAATACAACAAAGGATCAATTTGTTTAAGTGAATTAGATATGTTTTTTTACAGTGGGTAGGCCACAAATTTCAGGTCAATACCTAGGGAGTTCTTTAACAAACTGGAACAATTCCACCGGCCTAAGACACCAAACCTCAGTTCCATGACCTACCTAGCGTAGCACTATAATATGTAGAAATTTAACAACAGATCAACAGCAAATAAATGTTTATTTCCAATGGATTGTACATGGACCACGACTAATCAACTCAAGTACTGTCCATTCAATCCTATGGAGATATGGCATCAAGGATAGGCATTCATCATTCGGCTTGAATTCAGTGGGCCACTTCAAGGCAAAGTTTGTTAAGTGAGCTGCCGTACTATTGTCAAATGTCTTTGCAAAACAGGTAACAATGACAAATGTAATGATGGAGAGCATCAATCATGCCAACAGTAGCTCTTTCTGCTAAATTACCTTCTAATCTGGAGAGAAGATGAGACTGAATATATTTTCCATTTACCTTCCTTGACCCTGATGGAACATCAAAATTAGCAATCTCTTCAGCTAGGCCAACCAAAGCCTGTGGACATAAAGAAAGAGTTAAGACGCACAAAGTTTTCCAGTACAAACATCAAAGGTGGTGGTTACGTACATGAGCAAAAGACGATATTGAACAAAACCAGTAAAGAAAACATAGTTATATACATGCAGTACTGAGGAAGACAAATCTAAGAGCTTACAACATTGTGCAAAGTGAAATCAGCATAATTATAAGGGGGGTTGATCAGCAACAAACCATTTACCAAACAGTCACCTTAAAAACTGTGCAGTTTGCTTTTGAATGATCACAGAAAGGACCAAACATGTATTTTGTTGATAAACAGGACACAAAAGGGGGCCAAAACAATTGGAACACGTGACCACCGGACAACATCTTGAGCCAATCCAATTAACTATGCATAACAGTTAAACAATCCGAAAAAGAAAATGCTAACCTGCAGTTCAAGTTCCAAAACAGCAAGTTCACTTCTGAACTTTACAATTGCATCATCCTTTATTTGCGACTGTAGAACATAAGATCTAGTCAGTAATGACCTAGCACTATTAAGAGAAATGGTATCATGCGACTTTTACATATCAACTCTATCCCGGGCTGCTGTCTACACAAAACATACTTTTCCCACAAAACCTCATTGGTCCGTGATAAGCTTAAGTTGGAAAACAGTTATGCCGCTTCTAACATATAACATTTCAGAATTCTTATATTTATGATCACTGGTAATTTTCTTGCTGAGTTAGCAGACAGTGTCATGTGAACTGACAATTGTAACATGCAAGTAGCAGAAGAGTTCTAGATGCGACCCTTCCCCGGTTAAAAAGATCACCGTATCTGACCTACATCGCAATTCACAAATCCGGCCTGGATAGACGGCTAATTTTGAATCTAAAGGAGCAGGTCAGTGGTTTGGTGGTAGCCTCCTCACATACCCAGGTTAGAGTCCTAGGACCAGCTTGGGTCAGAGCTCCTGGCATATATATTATGAAAATAAGAAATTATGAATGTATATATGCAGTTCTTCAACAGAATAACGAACTATTCCTCAGAAGGCCAGTCATACAACACCACACTTTACCATGAATCAAGTAAATTCGATGTATGGTTTATGATTTCAGTAATAGAACCTGTCTCTTGAGAAACCGGTTCAGCTGGTTTGCTTCACTTAGCTTTCTCAAAAGCTTACTTCGTTCTTTATCAGCCAAAAGAGATTTCAACTGCAAAATAACGAGAGAAGATTTATAAATCACCGCTGCCTCTTTTAACAGATCCGAAAGCATCACGTGTGGCCAACATTACATAGCTTAAGCACCCACATATGCAAGCATGATTGCTTTTCCCTTTTCACAAGTAGTATTAACTAATATGTGTATAACCATTTCGAGAGGTACGAGAACAATTCTAGCCACATTTCATTTAGACAGAGTGTGTCAACTTGCAGTTCTTTTGTAAACACAGAGGAACAGCTAATTTCATGAGTAAGTGGTACATGTGCTCAGAATGATTAACTTCACATGTGAAACGATATAATACCGAGTTTGACTAATACCTGGTCTGAGGTAAGCTGCTCACTAGTCTGCCCTGATGAAGACGATGTCGAACTCGATGGTGCAGGCCCATTCTCTAAATTCAAACTTGCTGCGAAAGATCTCCAGCGTGAACGTCTGCCAACAACTGGGCTGATGGGGTACACCCCAGTGGCAACCTTGCAGCATCGGCTAGAGTTTGTGTAAGCTGTAAAATAGCAGAGAACCCTTCCTTGAATCCATTGCTTCTCGCCCGCGGGCTTACTCGGACATACGAAGTTATAATCCCTACCCGCATTCCTTGTCAAGAAAAAATCAACATACCATGTCAAATTAACTCAAGAGAGACAACGGAAACCGCCACATTTTGTCGGATTTCCCTTTTGAATTCAGCATCCGAACAAAAGATGTGTGCACAACCCACAGCAGAGCCTACCTCGCGGCGAAACTCGCAGTCAAGCATTCCATAGCAATTCCTGAAGAAAAACAATAGTAAGAGACATCCTGTTAGCAGTCAAATTCAGTATATCTTCCACTCAAAACTGTGAACAGAAGTACAAATCTCCGGCGGCCGGTAACTTCATCTACGCAGAACACATTCGGAACAGCGGCCTCAGAGTCCTAGACTGACGAAACTACAAGGGACCGACGCTCCTTGCCCTACTGACGGAAAAACCTCACTGTTCGTTTTGAACAGCAGCGTCAGATTCCTAGGCTGACTCAGTAGTCCATTTCAAGGGAAACCCAGAACCTCCAGAGCTGCGCCCCCCACGGATCAACTCCTATCCCCCAAACAAGCGAGGAAACGCACGCGGAAATCGGGACAGAGGCGGCCACCGCGCCCAATCGCGACAGGAGCTCGGCACCAATCGGCCCCGCTTTGGGGGGAATTAAGCGGAGGCCTAGAAACGAACCTCGCGGAGAATGCCGGGAGCTTGGGACCGGAGCCCCGGAGATCGAACGGCGGCGGCGGCGGAGGAGGAGGAATCGGAGTGGAGCGGGGGAGGCGAGGGCGAGGAGCTCGTAGTTCTGTTTCTGTGTGCGTGCGCTTCGCGACTCGCGAGGTTGCGGCCACGGATTTATTCTTCTTTTGCGCTTTATTTTTGGTTTTGGCTGTTGTGCGAGAAGGCCCCCTTGAGATACCTTATTCAAGATGAGGTCCCAGCCGACCAGGTCGATTTTGTCGATTTTCAGGCCATCGTGTTGAAAAATGAAAAACAATGTGCTACAATTTTCAATCCTTTCGAACTTGGCTCGGTGGAAGCCAGTCAGCAAGACGGAGAAATAGGACTATCTGATTTGATTCGTTTTTGTTTTCGGCAAGCCATGAAATGATCATCTTTTGGATGATCATTTTGCGACAGTTGCTCCTATTACACTTGTGACACGCTCCTTTCTCAAATTATCTGAAATTCTAGTTTTTGTTCCGAACTACTCTATGTGTGATCAAGTCTCCCCCTTTTTTTAGATATCTACTATGTGCGGTATCTCATGAAAATAATTTACTGCCAGAAACCTACAACTTCAAATAGCTTTTGTGTTTTATTTTGTTTATGAATGTTGTGTGCAAGAAGGGCCTTTTGAGACATAGGGGCTAATGAGTCTACACTGCATTGCACTCAAAGGCGATAGGAGGTGAATTGTAAGACTAAAAGCAACAATTCGGCTTTTGACGAGTACTACAAAGCAAAGCCTGAACAAAGTGGCATCCTTTTCAGGCCATCGTATTGAAAACGATGTGCTATAGCTCCAATACTCAAAGTGCTTTCATCAAGAAAAGGAGTATCCATGATAACTTCATGTACGTCTGCAACTTGGCTCATCGGCTGCACCGCAATAAAGCTCCATCCTTGCTATTCAAGCTTGACATCAAGAAAGCTTTCAACTCTGTGAGATGGGATTATTCAATGGATTTACTTCATCACCACCAGTTTCTGAGCCGATTTAGAGATTAGGTCTCCGCCCTCCTATCCACGGCCTCATCTAGAGTCTTGCTAAATGGTGTTGCTGGTGATCCAATTAAGCATGGGCGTGGTCTTCGGCAGGGGGATCCTCTCTCCCCTCTGCTTTTTGTCCTCGCTATTGACCCACTCCATCACATCCTCGCCTAGGCTACCGATCAAGGCCTGCTGCATCCTCTTCGTGGTCGGCCCGGATGATGCTACTATCTTTGTTGCGCCGATCAAGGAAGATATCCACTTCTTGGCTTCGACTCTGAGCTCCTTTGGGGAGGTTACCGGCTTGGTCACCAACTGCGCCAAAAGCCTTGTGGCGCCCATTTGTTGCGGCAACATTGACCTTGACGACATTTTCCAGGCCTTCCCGGCGGTCCGGGCTACCTTCCCCATGCGATATCTTGGTCTTCCGCTGTCGGTCACAAGACCAAAGCGTATCCACTTTCAGTATTTGGAGGACAAGGTGGCTGGAAAGCTTCCACCTTGGTCGGCTATGCATGTAGCTACGCCAGGGGCGCATTGTTTTGGTCAAGGCTGTGCTCACTACCATTGCCATTTACCACCTAACACCTCTTGACCTTCAGGTTGAAGTTCTGGGAATCTCCATGGCTGGACGGCTTCCGTCCTAAAGACATTGCACCAAAGATTTTTGAGTTGCCAAAAAAGAAAACGTGCCTGGTCAGGAAAGCTCTTGACGATAACCTTTGGATCAGCCATATTGACACTCAGCAGGGGCTAACCTTGGCCCATATTCATGAATTTGCAACCCTGTAGGGGATGCTTGCTGATGTAACCCTCAACCAGGGAAGCCAAGACACTATAACTTGGAAGTTCACAAACTGTGGCGAGTACTCCGCCTCCTCGGCTTACATGGCGCAATTTGCCGGTCTCTCCTTTTGTCCAATGAATGCTACAATCCGGAAGATGTGGGCTCCACCGAAGTGCAAATTTTTTGCTTGGCTGATCTTCCAAAATCATGTCTGGACAGCCGATCGTTTACTGCGGCGAGGCTGGCCAAGCTGCAATTTGTGGTCTCTCTGCAAGCAAGTGCAAGAATCTGCTACTCACCTCCTATTCCAATGTAGGTTCACTGTTCGAATTTGGACCAAAATTTGCACTTGGCTTGGCATCCTTGACTCCTCACCGATGATTTGGCGTCATGAAGACTCACTTAGAGATTGGTGGCTCAAGGCGGTTAATGGTGGAGGTTAGGTGGCTACAGGAAGGCCATCGCCTCCTTGATGATGCTTGTCTCGTGGGAAATTTTAAAGGAGCGCAGCGCATGAATTTTTCAAAATGTCTCTGCCCCGACCTCCATTGTTATCGCAAAAATCAAAGAGGAGGCCCATTCTGGTCTTACTGTTATGTCGCGAGAGTAGACCTTTTCCTTTTTGCCGCCTCGTGGCTTATGTCTAAACCTTCTTCTTAATCAATGAAGATGGCAAGTCTTTTGCCTTGTTTCAAAAAAAAATGTGCTACAGCTACCACTTGATAGCACTTCAGGATTAACTGCAGCAGCCGAACTCATACCAAGGCATATCAGTAGAAGACAATTGCCACTAATCTTGCACTAGAATCCTCAATATGACATTCAGTCAAATCACGCAAAGGCACCTCCATTTCTGCAAAGCACAACCAACTGAAATCGGATATCTTTGCACCCATGCAAACCCGCACCACACAACCAAATAAGGCGAATGATCTGTCTCCTCCCCGCTTGGAACGCGGGAGAACACGGCAATGCATAGGTTCATGAAAGCGCAGCCCGCGGCACAGGGTTTCCGAATTCTGGAGTCTAAACGGCTACGCCAAAAGAGCTGTACAACTTGCAACCAGGCATCACGATGAGGCAGACTCCAACAAACAGACCAGCTATCCCACCCGAAATTTAAAACCCCGAACACATAGTACTTGTTGCTTTTGGCACTAATAATCGAACACTTCGGGGTGAATTCTTCGCAGAATCGAGAAATTGTACTCCGCTACATTGAGTCTTGATGACGGTGGCTTGGACCAGATGTAGCTGGAGACTTCTCATGCCGCCTATGTGGACGAAGGGCCATGGTGCTCCGGCTTTCCTGATACTTCAGCGGAGTGACCGTTATCATCAGCTTCACACTGAAACAGAGAGTTCGACAAGGAAGATCATTAGCAATGAGAAATGGTTTCAACTAATGATGTTTACAGATGGCAATGGCTGTGTTCTGCTATATGGGAAAAACATGATGTTGATTCAGCTACAAGGTTTGCGCATAAGACTAGGTAAAGAATCTAATGCATCAGGACACCATAACATTGTCATCAGCTTCGCACCGAAGGGAGTTCAGCATGGAAGATCATTAGCAATGAGAAATGGTTTCAGCTAATGCTGTCTACAGATGGCAATGGCTGTGCTTTGGCTAGAGAGAAAAATAAGACATGGTGTTTGTTTCGGTTGCCAGGCTTGCACAGAACACTAGGTACAGAATCTAATGCATCAGGTCACCATAGAAATAATCAGTGTACTGGATACGAGAATTTCACGTACCAGATCGGAAAGCATATCAATGGTGAGTACTGCGTCGAATTCATTGGCCTTCAGTGCTTCAAGAATGAAGTCAGCAGACACATCTGGGAACATCAGCGAGAGAGATTCCACCACGGCGAGATGGTTACCCGCGTGACTTGCCTCAGCACCTTCTCCTTTTGATGATGACTCAGTAGAGATGTTGATCTTTCCTAGGCTTTCAGCATAGTCATCAAAAGAAAGGGACTCTGGGAGTTGATACCCGGCAGACTTGTCAGCAGTCTCATTCTTTTCAGTCTCATCTACTTGCTTCTCAGGGTCCTTCTTTCCTCTCAAGCTTTCCGCAAACGGAGACTTGAAGGCAGGCACGAAAGGAGTGGCATGCGGATTCAACTGAAAAGACCGCTCCATTGCTCAAGATTCAGCAGACCTATCAAAACAATCAAGGAAACATAAGTATTGTGCAAACAGCCGTGAACTCATGACTCATCAGTTATCATATTACTACACTTTGCATGCATATCAAATTATGTCGAGAACGTAACTCGTTCGCTCTGATATAAAAACACTTCAATGAGTGCAAAAGGGAATGCATTATTCAGAGAAAATTAGATGAAATCCATCTCCACATTATTCATCAGCCTAAGCTGACGATTCTTCACGTGAGTTATAATCCTCAGAATTGATAATATCAACATATAGTAGCTTGCCACAATACAGTACAGAGTACACTATGCGTGGAGAACGTATCACGTCTTAGGTAAAATATACATCAATCAAAGATGATCAGACACTTTGATGAGTGCAAAATGGTATGCATTATTAAGAGAAAAATAGATGAAATGCATCCCCACATTATTCCATCAGCGTAAGCTGTTGATTCTTCATGTGAGTTACGACCCTCGGAATTCAAGATATCAACACATAATAGTTGGCCAGAATACACTAGAGAGTACATTGGGTGCGAAAAATGTATCACACCGTAGGTTGGGTATGCATCAATCAAAGAAGCTCACACACTGATATATAAGAGCCTACTTACTTACGGGACAGCAAACTTAGGGGTTTCATGCCATGGGTGCGCAATTATCTATGGACTGAGCAACAAGAACCTAGCTAACAGCAACTGGACGTTAAGTCTTTTTTAAGAAAAAAATACAGCAAGTGGATGCAGCTTGCACTTGATAAAAATGATTCCGCATATTAGTTCGGCATAACAGAGTAACTGACATCCCTTGGATACACGAAAGAAATTATCAACAGTTACAGGATAACTACCTAATAAAAGCAGAGCAGGAATAGCATGACAGAAAATTGTACTAGCTGAAACCCCAAACAAATACGATTTCATCAGCCTACTGTCTACAAGCTCCAATGCAGGCACCCAAATTTTAACCAGGAAGCTACAACCATATCATACCACATTCTCAAGGAACAAGAGCAATCGTTAATCTCACAGCAAGCCTCCATCACAAGGATGAAGCTACTCTGAGGCCCGTGGATACTGAACGAAAATAGAACACGACGGGGAACCGAATCTACTTCGTGATGCCATTCAACCCATCGCGCCCCCCATTTCAGCAAGGCTGGTCGCCGCGAAGTACGCCCGAATGCTAACGACTAAGCTATCGACTACTGAGACCAGAACAGGCAGCCACGAAGCATAAGTCCCCCGATAACCAATCTCGAGTTCCCGATCCCCCGCTTCCCCGGAAAAAATCTAGCACAAGCGAAAGCAATTCCATGATCCCTGGGTCTCGCACCGAATCGGGAACCACGAACCCCACCGAAGCACCGCAAACACCCCCGCAACAGCAGGAAAAAAAGTCGAGCGCGTCATCCAGGATCATCAAGCAACCCAAGCTACCGCCGCGGCGCGCGGCGAGATTGGCCCGCCACGCCGGGATCGCGAATCGAACAGGAGGCAACACAGCGAGAGGGGCTGCCGGGGCGGGAGGGGGCGGCCGTACCTCGATGCCGACGGGGGAGCGGGGCGGGGGAATGCGCGAAACCCTAGGTCGGTCGCGCGTCGGTCTTCGTTCGTCGTCGTCGGCGTCGCGCTCGCTTCCGTCGGGCTGGTACGGAACCAAGGGGGTAATAAAGGAGGGGAGGAAGGAAAGAAGGTGACGGGGGGAAGCCAGGAGGAGGGTGGGGGTGGTGGTGGGCCCCGCGCGACGTGGTGGGGGGACTTGGGCCGTCGGATGCCGGCGCCGTTCGCGGACGGACGGCCCGGATGGCGCGCGCGGGGGTTTCCTCCCCTTCCGCTATTAATTGGGGGGTGGCTTTTTCTGGGAATGGCAGCGCGTTTTTGCTTTGGGGCGGAAAGAGGGGTGTGCATCATGCGTGTTTGCTGAGTGAATGAGTACTGGCACGCACAAGCGACATTCACGTGCCCCTCGTTCTACTTGTACCATAGTGGTTCTGATATTTACCGCATGGTTTTTCTTCTCCTTTGTTCGCGGGTGATATTTACCGCATGGTTATGGTGATGTTTTTGATGAGATTTCTGCAAAATCCGATGGCGATGGCATCTTCGGATCCTGATCTTGTTCGTTTGATTTGCTGAAATGTCAAGGGAGCTTCGGTGCAAATGTTGCTCCGGGTACAATCCTTAGGTTCGTTGAAATATTTGGTAGTAAATGCCTTGCATTGAAATATATCTGGTGGTAGTAATTGTTTCATTGTCGATGAATATCATCTACCATCTAAACTTGAGCCTAAATCTATTGATATGTTTCTTTTTGGTTATGGAGCGAATTCACAATCATATAGAATCCGCCGCAAATCCAATGCGTGCGTTCACTAGTGATGCGTAATTTGATAAATCTAATTGCCCTCCAGTAGAGCAGGTTGGTGCGGATATGCTAGGTGTAAGCAATAAAGTGTTCTTTGTTAGAGTCAGATCATCCGACGGAGCCGCATCGTAATGAACAACGTGGAGTGCAAGTCAAGCAGCTACCAAATAGATAGTTTCCATCTATGTTGGTCTATTCGTATTGTACACAAACTCTGTAATTTCTGGATGCATATATATACGAGGAGGCTGTACCTGAGGCTGTACCTGGCTGGCATTGAGCAGCCCGGTATATTCCAATTTACATGGTATCAGGCCACATCGTTCCTCTCCTGTCAAGACTCGATCTCAAAAACTAATCACCGCCCTCCTATGCTGCTTCAATCAAGACATATGTTCCCATCACTCTTGATCTTCAGGATTCCAACTACGCCAGGTGGCGTGAGCTTTTTCTCGTGGCCCTCGGGCGCTACGGCCTCTCCAGCCACGTCGTCGGCGCCGCCGACACCACCCCCTTCGACACGTCGCCTCCCTCTGATTGGGGACGCGATGACTACACGGTGCTCTCCTGATCTACGGCTCGATCTCCATCGAGCTCTTTGACATCATCATGGCTCCCGGCTCCACGGCGCGGCAAGTCTGGGACTCCATTGCCAACCTCTTCCACAACAATAAGAAAAGCCGCGCCTTAGCTCTCGATGCCGAGTTCCGCAACACTCCACAAGGGGACATGTCTGTCCATGACTACTGCGCCAAACTCAAGTCTCTTGCCGACGCTTTCAGTGATGTCGGCCAAAATACCACCGACGAGACGCTCGTCCTCACGGTGCTCCGCGGCCTCAATGAACAATTCAGTCATATTTGGTCTTTTCTACCGTTCCAGGTGCCGTTCCCATCCTTCCTGCAGACACGTTCCGCTCTCGTCCTCAAGGAGACGCAGAAAGACGGACGCCAAGAACGCGGCGGCAACCGCACTCTGGGCAAGCGGCAACAGCATCCTCCCTCATGCTGGCGGGGAGCGTGCTCCTTCTTCTGGCCGCGGCACTGGGTACAACAACAACGACTCACGCAACGCAGCCTCACACTCCACCACGCCCTACCCCAACCCTGGCCGCGACAGTGGAAACGGCGGACGTGGAGGCGGCCGCGGACGAGGCCGCAACAATCCTTGGATGTTCAACCCATGGACCGGCCTCCCGACTCGGGCTCAACAACAGCAACAACATCCTCCCTCTGCGCCGTGGCAGCCCCGCTGGCGTGCTCCCAGCGCCGGCGTCCTTGGTCCTCACCCCGGTGCAGCTCCTTTCCAGGCGTACACTGCATATGGTCAGCAACACACCAACAACGGTGGCATGATGCCGTCACCATCTACAAGATATCCAGGAGGTCACCAGCAACTTGATCCAGCCTTGCTGAACGCACTTCAGAACATGCAGCTTCCTAGCAATCAAGAGTGGTACATGGACTCTGGAGCATCATCCCATATGGCATCCAATCATGGTATTCTCTCCTCCTCCCAACCCTCTGCTCACACCGTCACTGTTGGTAACGGTGCCTCCCTTCCCATCTCTCACATCGGCACACACACCCCGCCCTCTCTTTCAAAACCTTTATATCTTACAATGTTCTTGTCGTTCCACATATCATCAAAAATCTTCTTTCCATTCGCAAACTTACCACTGATAATTTTGTTTCGATAGAATTTGACCCTTGGGGTTTTCTGTGAAGGCACTTCCCACAAGGATCGAGATTCTTCGATGCAATAGCTTCGGATGCCGGTGCCGTTCGCTGACGGACGGCCCGGATGGCGCGCGCAGGGGTTTCCTCCCCTTTGAGGGGTGGCTTTTTCTGGGAATGACAGCGCGTTTTTGCTTTGGAGGGGAAAAGTGGGGTGTGCATCATGCGTGTTTGCCGAGTGAACGAGTGCTGGCATGCACAAGCAACATTCACGTGCCCCTCATTCGGCTTGTACCGCAGTGGTTCTGATATTTACCACATGTTTTTTTCAGGTGATATTTACCACATGGTTATGGTGATGTGATGAGAGCATCTACAGCGGGACCTCTCAAACCCATCTCATATGCCTAGGCGGACCGCCCGGTCATTGACCGGTCACGTTTTTTCGATCCAGACAGACGCCTCAAACGAGCCTCAAACGCCTGGGCTGACCGGCACCCCCCATATCCAGCCCAAATATGGGGCGGATAAGGGGGCGCCCGGGCGCGCCTGCCACGTCGGACTGACGAAGGGGTCCCAGCCGGAAACACCTTCAAACCCGGCGGTCCGAACCTCGTCTCCTCCGTCGGACCGGTGGCGCCGCGTGACGCAGCTCCGGCGGGCCGCGTAGTGCATTGCCCGGCTATTTAAGTCGATCGGCAGCACTGAAACACTACCATCCATCCACATTTTCCTCCTCCTGTCTGCCACCGCCGCCACTTTCCAATCCACCCGCCCGACTAGTAGCCATGCACCCCCCCGGTCGCCGGCGGGTGAGCAACGAACCCTTTCTGACGCCGGGGCGCCGGCTCGAGCTCCTTGAGCAGATCCGGGCTAGGCGTGAAGCCCGGGTCGCCGCGGGGCTACCTCTGGATGTAGTGGATCCGAGGAGGAGGAGGAGGAGAAGGACAAGGAGGAGGGGGATGAGCCGGAGGAGGAGGATGTGGGGGACGCTGGCAACGGGGATCTGCAGGTGGAGCAGTAGGCCATCCTCGATTCCCTCCGGTCGGAGTCGGCTGCGGATGCAAGACGCCGTCGCCAGCAGGAGATGCAGGCGCAAGAGGCCGCGGAGGAGGCGGAGATGTTCGCCTACATGGATGAGGTCGAGAAGGAGGAGGATGAGTCGGAGCCCTCCTAGTCGCCCATCCAGCCGACGCCCGGCACCGTCATCGTGGACATCTCCGACGACGAAGATTAGGTAGGGTAGTACGTAGGTGTAGTACATAGAATTTCTTTTGCATGCTTTGTATGGATCTAGGGTATGAAATATGAGAGAGGTGGATGCAAAGTGGCTAATTTGAGGCGTGCCCGCTCAGTGCCCACGGACGCGCCCGGGCGCATCCACGGACGTTTGAGCGAGCTGATTTGTCTAAGTCCGGTTGTAGATGCTCTAAGATTTCCGCAATCCGGCGGCGATGATATCTTCGGACCGTGATCTAGTTCATTAGATCTGCTGAAACGTCAAGGGCGCTTCGATGCGAATGCTACACCGGGCACAATCCTTCGGTTGACGGAACTGAATTCCAGTGAACGAAAAAACAGCCTCGACCCCGTGTTGCCTGCACCTGGCGACACGGGGGAAACCTCGATCGCCGGAAGCCCCGCCTTCCACCACCTCTGTTGCTTCGTCGCTGCCAGAGGGCCTGCCGGGGAACCAGCGTCATGCCTGGGATGGCGGTGGTGGGGCAGGTTTTTGGTCTCCCTGGCGCCGGAGGCCCCTTCCCCACCGCCCCAGATCCGATCTGGCGCATGCGGCCTTCCCCCTCCTCCAACAGCTGCCCTCTCCCCTGCCTGTCTGGTGCGGCGGCGCGGTCACGCCCTTGGTGCTCCTCCCCTCCCACCCTTGCCTCCTCCGTCGGCGCAACCCTTCTTCTTCGCACTGCTGTTCGTGGGGGGCGTGCGCAAGGCCCTTGGGTGGAGGTGGCCGGGCTGGTCGAGGCTTGGCCCTGCCCCGTGCAGGCCACTCTCCGTCACTGACGACGTCTCCTCCGAGTTGCAGTGCCAACATCTGCAGGTGTGAGGTCACGAGTGTCTTTTTTGGCAGCGGTTGAAGCTTCACGGTGGATCCTTGCCGGCTCCGCCCTGGTCCCGACGCTCACGAACCCGCGTTCTCCGGTGTCCATGGCATGTCGGCGTCCTACCAGCGTGGTTTGTGTCCTTTCCAGCTTCTCTGCCTCGCTGGTGTTCTGGCTACTCCATCCTCGGCAGCTCGGAACTGCGCTCCCCTTCCGGTTCCTGGCTTGCCGACGGCGCCGGTCATCACCCCTACCCATCCGCGTCAGCTCTCTACCTTGCTGTCTCCCCAACCCCATCCTCCTACACGCCATGTCGGCTCCAAAGCTCATGTTTTTCAGCGGCAGATGCAGCCCCACCCCTTCCCCCTAATGAGGTGGCGATCGATCGGCGGGCGGGCTTCCATATCTTCAGTTCCTCACCTGGTGGCTATGGGATTGCACGGACACAGGCTTGGCGAAATCCATGCTCAGCTTGCCGATGCTGGCAGCAGCGACACTCGTGGGTGTCGTTTTCCTTGTTGGAGGCGCTGCCATGGCCTCTTACCATGCCCCTCTTCGAGCTTCGGGGGAAACTCTAGGTCCGATTCATTGGATCGGATGGCGACGACGTCACAATGCCGTTTCCCTTCTTGAAGGCATCATCTTGCTTGCTTGCGGTGTCCCCAGTGTTGGCTCTGAAGATGTTTGATGTTGTGCTCATTCGGTCAGCCTCTCGACTTTTAGGCTTGGTGGGTTTTGTTGTGTCTTTTCCGTGTTCGGGCTGAGCATCCCTCTCCCTACTTTGGGTTTCATGCTCATGTGTGTTCATGTCATGTGTTGTACGTTTTATTGTACTCATTTTCTCTTCTTCTATCAATGAAAAGATACGCAAGCTTTGCGTATTCGCGAGAAAAAAAGAAAAAACAATCCTTGGGTTCGTTGAAATATTTGGTAGTAAATGCCTCGTGTTGAAATATATTTGGTAGTAATTGTTTCATTGTCAATAAATATCATCGACTATCTAAACTTGAGCCTAAATCTATTGGAACATTTCATTTTGGTTATGGAGCGAATTCATAATCATATAGAATCCGTCGCAAAATCCAATGCATGCGTTCACTAGTGACGTGTAATTTGATAAATCTAATGGCTCTCGAGTAGAGCAAGTTGGTGCAAATATGCTAGATGCAAACAAAAAAGTGTTCTTAGAGGAAAAGGGCTCCTGCCCCGGCTCCATTTCATCGAAACGAAACCATGCAGAGTAGCATGAACGGGTCATCCTGAACGAGCAAGTGAGCTGTTGGAAATAATACATGGTGATGTATGTGGACCAATGATCATACCAGGGCATGGTGGATGCTTCTACTTTGTAACTTTCACTAATGACTTGAGTAGGTAAGGTTATGTACCTATTTAATGAAGCATAAGTAGATTTTTGAAAAGTTCAAGGAATTTCAGAACGAAGTCGGAAATTATCATAACAAAAATATCAAGTTTCTAGGATCAAATCATGGAGGTGAATATCCGAGGAATGAATTTAGCCAGCATCCTAGTGATCGGTAATTGTTTCACAACTTACACACCCCGGAACTACACAGAGGAATGGAGTGTCTGAGAGGCGTCACCGAACTTTGTTAGACATGGTTAGGTCTATGATGTATATTCATGATCTGCCTTTATCTTTTTGGGACCACACACTAGAAACTGCAACTTATACACTAAAGAGAGCATGGTCTAAGTCTGTTAAGACAACACCATATGAGTTATGACATGGGAAGAAACCCAGTTTATCGCATCTCAAAATCCGGGGTTGTGACGCATACGTAAAACATTTACAACCAACCAAGCTCGAACCCAGATCAGACAAATGTTACTTTGTAGGTTATCCCAGGGAAACAACTGGGTATTCCTTCTAACACTCATTTGACGACAAAAGTGTTTGTTGCAAAAAATTGAGTCTTTCTCGAGAAAGAGTTTCCACTAAAGGAGTGAGTGGGAGGACAGTACTACTTGACGAGATTAATGAACCTTTGGAAACAGTTCATAGGACTGAAGAACCGAAGTAGTTCCGTCAATTATTCCTACAACCGAACCGAAAGTTACCACTACATGAGTGGAGACTTCGGTCTAGTCTGTAACTGAACCACACAAGTCAAGTAGAGTTAGTGAACCACATGAGTGGTATCATAACGAGATACACATCTTAGAAGAAGATGAACCTGCGCACTACAAAGAGGCGATGGCGGCGCCCATCTCAAAAGAATGGCTTGAAACTATTAAATCTGAAATAGAGTCCGTGTACGAGAATCAAGTTTGGAACTTGGTAGGGCCTCCAGAGAGAATGAAACCTATTGGATGTAAAAAAGACAAACACGGATAGTAATCCTACTATCTATAAAACAAGGCTTGTCGCGAAAGGGTTCCGACAGATCGAAGGAGTCGATTATGAGAAGGCTTTTTTCACTTGTAGCGAAGCTTAAGTCTGTGCGGATTATGTTGGCAATTGTTGCATATTTCAATTATGAGATATGGCATATGAACGCCAAAACAACTTTCCTAAATGGAAACCTTAAAGATGATGTATACATGATACAACTAGAAGGTTTTGTCGATTCTAAGGATGCCGATAAGGTGTGCAAGCTTCAATGATCCATTTATAGTTTGAAGTAAGCATCAAAGGAGTTGGAGTATTTGCTTTGATGAAGTGGTCAAAGGGTTTGTCTTCATTAAGAATGGCGAAGAATCATGCGCCTACAAGAAGTTTAGTGGGAGTTCCAAGGCATTTTTAATCTTGTATGTAGATGACATATTATTGATTGACAGTGACGTGAAATTTCTTAATACTATTAAAGAGTCACTAAAAAGTGCTTTTTTGATGAAAGACTTAGGCGAAGCAGCATCATATATATTGGGCATTAAAATCTAAGGAGATAGATCAAGATGCCTAATCGCGCTTATACAGAGCACATACATTGACAAGGTTTTAATGAGGTTTAAAATGAACAATGCTAAGAAGGGCACACTCCCAGTGTCACATGGGACAACACTTAGCAGGAATCCAAGTCATCAGACTATTGATGAGCGAGTACAAATGAGCAATCTTCCAAATGCTTCGACAATGGAACCTATCATGTACGCCATGCTATGTACAAGATCGGATGTTTCTTATGCTTGAAATGTTTGTAGCAGGTACCAAAGTGATCTAGGATTGACTCACTGGGCAGTAAAAATATATTCTAAAATACCTGAGAAGACTAAGGATTTGCTCCTAGTCTATGGAGGTGATGAAGATCTCGCTGTAAGTTGTTACACCGATGCTAGCTTCATGACTGATACAGATGACTATAAATCTCAATCAGGCTATGTTTTCACTCTCAATGGTGGTGTAGTGGTTTGGAAAGTTTGAAGCAAAACACTGTTGCGGATTCTACAACAGAAGGAAAAATATATCGCAGCTTCAGAAGAAGGAGGCGGTTTGGATCAAGAAGTTTCTTGAAGAACTAGATGTTGTTCCAAGTGAAGGAAATATGCCCTAGAGGCAATAATAAAGTTGTTATTTATATTTCCTTATGTCATGATAAATGTTTATTATTCATGCTAGAATTGTATTAACCGGAAACTTGATACATGTGTGAATACATAGACAAAACAAAGTGTCCCTAGTATGCCTCTACTAGACTAGCTCGTTAATCAAAGATGGTTAAGTTTCTTGACCATAGACACACTACAAAAAAAGACACATCCGTGACATTTTGGGCCGAACGAATTTTTTTTCTGTCATACTTATGACACTTCTATGATGATAATTGTGACAAAACCCGGCATCGTCATAGATGTGGTGGGCTCCTACCTCTATGATAAAAAATATGACAGAAAATGGGCTTTTCGTCCTGGGCGGGCCGGAGACGCAGCTGCATGACATTCTTTGGGCCATCCATGACGGAGAAAACCGTGGTAGAAGCAAGGGTGAGGAAAATATTGGGGGAGTTCCCGGTTACGGTGGGTGGTTGGGGGCCGAGCGATGCGCGTTTCTCTCGTACATACGCGTGTGTGTGCGCTCTAACTGAACCCGAGCGAGGCGTTGGGCTCTAACTGAACCCGAGCGATTGCACTGCAGGCTACGCGTTACTGGACCCGAGCGATCGATCGATGGCTGTTAACTGAACCCGATCGAGCGATTCCTTCGCTACTGCTGCTAACTGAAGCCGATCGATGCTGCCTCTGGATGAACAGTGAGCATTGTTGGGGGGTTTGGATGAACAGTTCCTAGTGGGGGGTTGGATGAACAGGACCCCATGGTAGTAGAGGCCATTGCCGCTGGGTGAACAGTACCCTGATCGATCGAGCCGGTGGAGGGGTGGATGAACAGGACCCCGTGGAGGGCTGGTTGAACAGTAGCCGGTGGAGGGCTGGTTGAACAGTAGCCGGTGGAGGGCTGGTTGAACAGTATCCCTTGGAGGGGTGGTTGAACAGGACCCCCGTGGAGAGGGCTGGTTGAACAGTAGCTGGTGGAGGAGCGCGCGGTGGAGGCTGGATGAACAGGAGCCCATGGATGAACAGTCGCAGGTGGAGGCTGGAGGAGGTCGACGGTGGATGAACAGTAGCCCGTGGAGGCTGGAGGAGGTCGACGGTGGAGATAAACAGTATCCCGTGGAGTCCCGTTTTGCGGTACGCCACACCCCTCCCAATGAACAGGACCCCCGTTTCGACCGTAGCGTTCCAAGACAAGTCCGTTTCCTCCGTTTTGCGGTATGCCACACCCCTCCCGATCAACATGACCCCGTTTCGATCGTAGGAGGTCCGTTTCCTCCGTTTTGCGGTACGCCAGACCCCTCCCGATGAACAAGATCCCCTTTCCACCGTGGCCGATCGAACACAAGGCCGTTTCCTCAATTCTGCGGTACACCAGGCCTCATTTCCATCGGCTGTTCCGTCCAAGCCTGTTGGCTCCTGATGAACAGCACGCGTTCCGTTGTCTTCCGATGAATACGACGCATTCCGTTGCCTCCCCATGAACACGACGACGACGACACAGTTTCTCCGTTCCGACCCAGCCACAGCCATGTACATGAGCCCTGACCGTACGTATGCGCGAGTAGGCGTTCGAGACCCTGCCCGTATGTACGTACGTGGCCGTATTTTCTTTCTTGCACCCTGGCCGCTGTAAGTACGTGTACATGCTATGTGCGCGCCTCTACTACAACACGTGCGCGCCTCTACTATGACACGTGCCCTTCCTTGCACGGCCACGGTTCATCGCTGCAGCCTGCAGACAGACCGATCGACCAGTATGTACGTACACGTTCGCGACCAGAATGACAACGCTACGTACGCTTCGACCAGGTGGGACCCGACTGTCACGCACTTCCTTGCGTGCGAAGATGTAGCTGGGTCCCAGTAGTCAGGGGGTGAATTGTTTTTTTGCCCGTAATATGGACGCACTTCCTTGCGTGCGAAGATGTAGCTGGTGGGTCCCAGCAGTCAGGGGGTAAACGGTTTTTTCGCGAAATACATTGGCCCGTCCGGTGGGTCCCTGCTGTCAGGTGGAGGAATAATTATTTTCCGCGTAATAAGGAGGCACCTCCTTGCTGCGGCCGTGGACCCAGCTGTCAGCCTCTCCACGTACAGTACTCTTCCGATGGAAGTCGGTCGTTGACCACATTGACCACGCCGCGCCGAGAGCACCAAGGCGGTGGACGACGGCGAGGCCTAGGAAGGGGACAACGCGGAGCTGGGGAAGACGCGGCAGTGGATGCCCACGCGAAGAGGAGTACGAGGGTTCACTGGTTCGGCTGCGGTGCGAGGATGCCGTCGCCGCAGGGCCTGGCCAGCGATGGGAGTAGTAGGGGGCTGTGAGGCCTCCGCGGCAGCACAGCCGGCCACGGGAGGTAGGAGCAGGCGGCACGACCGGCGCTGCTCTGGGCGGCTAGAGCAAGAAGACTAGAGGTTGAAGAAGCACTACGGCCGTTGGATGAACATCGTATGGTCACTGCAGCTAGAATCGTTTATATTGACTAAGTTGACAAAGCCCTCGGTACGCGTCAACTTAGTAGGCCCACAGGCCAGCCTCTGAAACGGTGCGCCCCAGATGTCAGGGGGAGGAATCATTTTTTGGGCGGGTGAAGCTAGAATATCCGAGATTGAAGAAGAAGCACGACATCCATTGGATGGACATCCAACAGCCACTGTTGCTAGAACCGCGTGTTGACTATAAGTTGATAAAGCCTTGCATGCGCGTCAACTTATTTTTTTAGGGGACGCGTCAACTTAGTAGGCCCACAAGTGTGTGGCAGAGAACTTATAACCCATTTGAGATTTGTAAGAATGTACAACCCATTTTTGAATTCTAATGGAATTTACTACATCCCATTTACAGTTTGTTAAAAGTACAACCCATTTTCAGCTAGGATAACTATTAATAATTTCAACCAAACGTTCAAAACAGAATTCAATAAAATTTCCCACATTTTGATGGGATCCGAAATTTTTTTATCCCGAAATTTCTAGTCAGATTAAATACAATTTCAATATAAATTTGTCTTACGTAAAAATCCAACGAAATATTGCGCGCAACAATTAATGAAATTTAAATTTTCAAAATCAAATAATAATATTTTATAAACTAATTACGTGTTTGGTGCATTTTTTATAGTTACAGCCCAGTTTTTATAATTACATCCCATTTATTATTTCTTAAAGCCCATTTTCTTGTTAAGCCTAATGCATCCCTCCTAGGAAAGATTTGCAGCCCAGCGGGGCGGAGAATAACAAGTTGACATTGCCTGGGTATTCCTCATAAAAAAGTATAGCTGGGCTAGCCATTTTCAGCTTGAAATAAATTAATATCTGGGCTGGATATCTGGCCTGGGCTAGACGGGCCACAACCCGCCCAGTTAATACCTTGCTCTCCTCTGAACAACAATGAAAACATTGCTCAAGAAAAACTCTACAGTGCTCACACCTCAAAAACACAAATACTGCTCGAGCTGCTTGGTCCCAGCTGTCGGCCGCTCCTTGTGCAATTCTCTCGTTTATTGACTACATTGTATGACAATGGTGTGGGACCGTGATGTCAGGAAACCAGGAGGAAGCAAAAAAATATAGTTGTACATAATAAGGAGGCACTTGCGTACGTACGGCTATGGCCCTAGTGGGTCCCTACTGTCATCCAGTCAAAATAAAGTCATCTCCTGAATCCTCATGTTCATTGACCATGTTAACAATGCTCGGCGCCACGGCGAGCGCAACAACTCGAAGGACGACGGAGAGGGCCTCGCGGGCCCTACGGATGGTCTGATACAGCGCCCGCTGCTCATTCAGGAAGCCAGGATCATCGGACACCTATGAGCACCTTCGAGAGACTGAGACGGCATGAAACGGTAAGGCCGCGCTTGGGAGCTCTGGTTTATTTCACACCTGTATTAAGATACAAGTGTAATTTACTCGTCATCGGAAACAACGCGTAAAATACAGGCGTAATGAAACCGAGGGCCCGAGGTCTGTAAGTAAAACCGGCGGGTTACGCGTGTAATTTGAGAGACCAGTGTATATTTTACTAGTCGAAATCGACCAACCAAGCGCTTCGCCCGAGACCATCTGCTTTTATTTACAAGCATCAGTTTTACAAGCGGTTTTGGTTGGAAAACGACGATCCAATCACGGCCTAAGATGATGAGTTGGTCGGAAGATCATATGGTTTCACGTCTAACCTACCCGACTTGTCGTATAGGCTATGAATGAAACATAAGACGATGAACTTCTTAAGCACGGAAACAACAGAAGAGGATGATCTTCCTAACAAGCAAATCACTGGCATTAGATCGACATGCAAAACAATACGAAGCATTATTCTCAGGAGGCACGGTGAACAGCTCGTGATGCCGCATGCCACAACATTCCAAGCTCAACTTTGCAATCAAACACAAGGCCTGGCATTACATAGACAATATTCAGAACAAACTCTTAAAATATCTTACATAAGTCAACATTCATGTGACTATGCATCTCAGCAGAGTAAATATTTACTTCTGAACTGAAGACAGGAATAGGAAAAAATGATCGACGTTGCTCACAGCAAAGGGCGTCCCACTCAAAAATATCAAATGCATGTCTTCTGGCTAACATCAATGAGCAAAAATTGACAAGGTTTTCCAATTCCAATATATTAAACTAATGTCAACTTTGACAAGCTTTTCCCATTCAAAATATGTAATGCCTATGATTGTGGAACGGGCAGGGTTTGTCATCAGTTTGTCATCTGATAGTCCGGTGGCTCAAGGTGACGACGAATGATTAGAGAACCATTCGATGTATTGTGCATGATGAAGTATTATGGAGGACACGAACCATCTGAACATTTTGTGCAGTTCCACTAAAATCAAGCTGAGCATCCCTGTGGATTTCGTATTTATATGCTGCCAGAAAACAAAGACACATCAGCACACACATGAATATTGGCCCCAGTGTCAACCCACCAATCGGTGGACTAACAAACTGAAAGTATGGTAAACAGATTACCATACCCAGATGCCCCATCATTGTTGCTTAGAGTGACATTGACAGACTTGGAGTCCTGTCCTGGCTTCTTGGTACTTGTTTGGCACTTGTTTGCCCAGTGTTCCTCCGAACCACAAGTAAAGCAGCCATCTCTCTTTTTGTCTTTCTTCTTACCCTTCTTAATGGCCGACGCTGGCAGCACCATTCAAACATATAGTCTGGTGGCTCAAGGTGACGACGAATGATTAGAGAACCATTTGATGTATTGTGCATGATGAAGTATTATTATGGAGGACACGAACCATCTGAACATTTTGTGCAGTTCCACTAAAATCAAGCTGAGCATCCCTGTGGATTTCGTATTTATATGCTGCAAGAAAACAAAGACACAACAGCACACACATGAATATTGGCCCCAGTGTCAACCCACCAATCGGTGGACTAACAAACTGAAAGTACGGTAAACAGATTACCATACCCAGATGCCCCATCATTGTTGCTTAGAATGACATTGACAGACTTGGAGTCCTGTCATGGCTTCTTGTACTTGTTTGGGCACTTTTTACCCCGTGCACTCCACGTGTTGTAGAGTTGCCTATGCTCTCTGCAGACTAGTCATGTCACCAGCGTCTACTAATACTCTGTAAAGCTTCTCGATCATTCCTTCTGTAATGTAGCGCAAACAGTGACTGCTTCTTTCTGCAAAGTGGTAAAACCAACTGGACCCACTAATGCAGCAGTTTGCCTTAGACACATTGGCTCCTTTTGTGCAGTTCAACTAAAATCAAAGTCGGAATAAAACTGAGCTTTAATTTTGATATCCCTGTAAGCAACAATAGGTATAAGGGAAACAATTACTGAGAAATAACGGTTGATGACTTGTACTCCCAGAAGAAAAACATCTACTAATCTACCTTATCTTAATGGGAAACAAGGCATGAGAGTAGCAATTCTCCATCAGTGTGATTCATTCATATTAACTGAGACATTATCTTAACAATGCCTTGTTTCAACATGTATAAAGAACGACAAAGCAGAAAAGTACCATTCCTAAAACAATGTGACTGATTCATTTTAACCGAGACATTATCTTAACAATACCTTGGTTAAACATGTAGAAAGAACTACAAAGCAGGATAGTACCATTTGTAAAACACTGTAACTGATATATAATAATAGAGACATTATCTGAACAATACATTTCTTAAACAATTTTTGCCCACTCAATGGTAAAAGAGAGCAGTTCAATAGCTTCAATTCAACATTTATCCAAAACAGTACCAATACAAGTAGCACAACATCTCAAAGCACACTACAACATCATGTGGATGAAAGTCGGTACTGACCTTTCTTGACCAAGATTTGAAACAACTCGCGTGGAGGACTTGAAAGAAATCCCAACACATATATGAAAATCCATGATCTCCTTTTGTGCAGTTCCACCAAAATTAAGCAAAGTCGCCGGTGTGCCATTCAAGTTGAACTGCACAAAACACTCTTAAAACATAAGTGTTTCACATAGCGAAGCAAAATGTCGCAATAGCAACAAGTTGAATAGATATCCCTGTTTTAACAGAGGCAAAAAAGGAATCAATTACTGGCAAAATAAAGGAGGATGAAACATGCGGCCACAAAAATAGTAATTCCGCCAATTCCTAACAAGTGTTGCAGTTTTGAACTAAGATTCGGTAGTTAATTCTGAGAGTGGCATTGCTTAATTTTACCAGCGACATTAGATTAACAAAAAGCATAAACAGCTCCAGGGGAGAGTGGGCGCAACAACACCATGTGCTTCCATCTACTTATAAAGGGGGTGATGTAGAGTTTGTTGTAACAAAGCAACAAGCATCATGTCAGGGTTGGTACCATTTTTGTTCACTACTTAATGGGAAAAGAGAGCAATACAATAGCTTCATTTCAACATTTATTTAAAACAGTACCAATACAAGTAGCACAGCATCTCAAAGCACACTGCACAATCATGTGGATGAAGGCCTGTACTGACCTTTCATGAGACAACCAACATAAAATACGAATCTACCAACACAAATAGGAAATCCAATCTTGTTTTGTGAAGTTGCCGGTGTGACATTTAAGTTTGCTATAGCAACAAGTTGAATAGGTATCCCTGTTTTAACAGAGGCAAAAAAGGAAAGAATTACTGGCCAATAAAGGAGGATGAAACATGCCGCCACAAAAAGAAGCACCTACCTTATCTTGATGGAAAACAAAGTATAGGACAGCAGCATTTCTAAAATGGTTGCATTGATTCATATTAACAGAGAAAATTCTCTTAAAATAGTTCAATAGTTAATTCTAAGAGTGGCATTGCTTAATTTTACCAGCGGCATTAGATTAAGAAAAAGCACAAACAATTCCAGGGGAGAGTGGGCACAACAACACCATGTGCTTCCATCTACTTATAAAGGGGGTGATGCAGAGTTTGTTGTAACAAAGCAACAAACATCATGTCTGGGTTGGTACCTTTTTTGTTCACTACTTAATGGGAAAAGAGAGCAATACATAGCTTCAATTCAACATTTATTTAAAATAGTACCAATACAAGTAGCACAACATCTCAAAACACACTGCACGATCATGTGGATGAAGGCAAGTACCAACCTGTCATGACGCACACAAGATCACCTACGAATCTGCCAACACGAATAGGAAATCCAATCTCGTTTTGTGCAGTTGCACTGAAATCAAGCAAAGTCGCCGGTGTGACGGTTAAGTTTGCTATACCAACAAGTTGAATAGATATCCCTGTTTTAACAGAGGCAAAAAAGGAAACAATTACTAGCCAATAAAGGAGGATGAAACAAACGGCGACAAAAAGAAGCATCTAACTTATCTTGATGGAAAACAAAGTAGGACAGTAGCATTTCTAAAACGGTTGCATTGATTCATATTAACAGAGACATTCTCTTAAAACAACATTCGTTAAGAATGTAATTTACTTTTAACAGTAGCATTGCTTCAATTTTCCAGCAACAATCTTAGATTAACAACAACAAAATAGTTGTATGGGACATGGGACATGCCAGCACCATGTGCGTCCACACGTATAAATGGGTGATGTAGAGTATGGAGCCAAGCAGCATATCTGCGTTGGTCCCATATTTGTTCTCTTTGAACCTTTTTCCTATGTGAGGGCAGCAAATCTAGTCCTGCACAAACTACCCGACCCCCCAGTTTCTTTCCCCTTTCAACAAAGAGATCGGTTCCTTATAGATGTGTGTACTGGGTTACCCCCTTTTTCCCTTTTCGACCAACAAAGCGGCTGGATAACCAGTCTATACTACTTTCCCTCCCTCCTTTCCTCATTGAACCACGTCCTAGATTCATGCTCCACCCCACCGCACCCTTCTTTCCTCTTTGAACCAAGACCTAGATTCGACTACAGAATCGAAAAAGATCTGCATGCAGCTAGAGCAATGTCGGTTTCAAAGAAACTTATACCTTAGGGTCGTCGGGATCCGGCAAGGCGTGCGGCGGGAGGCCGGATCTGCCAACACTACGTACGGCAGCGAGGAAGAAGGGGTCGGTGGCCCTCCCGCACAGGCGCTGGGTGAAAGAGAACAACGCAGCCGGCAGTGGATTGCCTCCCTCGCCGAAGGCAATAGAGTGAACGCTGCACCTCCTTCCCTTCCCGGTGCGACGGGATCCGGACGCCTCCTTCACCAGTTGTGAGTGGGGAGAGAGAGACAGAGGCCAACCCAGTCTTGTTTAGATCTGGTGAAGAGGGTGATTGGGTGAGAGATTGTGAATATAGCAAACCCTAGCAAAGGAACGCTGAGCCTCCAGCGTGTATATATATATGTAGTGCGGCGAGAGTGTGGAGAGTGCAAACTCTAGTGAACAAGCACTGATGCTCCAGCTTATATAGTACTACATATATACTGTAGTACAGACTGAGCTCCGGTGCCTTAACTGCACCTGCTTTTGGCTGTATGAGAGGTGGGCCAGCCACATTTTGGGCCCACCTGTCATAAACCCAAAGGCAGGTGCACTAAGTCAATGAAGCTGCGTCCATATAGTACTCGTATATACTACTAATATATAGTGGAGTGGTTTTCTTATTCTCTCCATAACAATCGTTTTAAATTGTGTAAGTACGAAACGAAACTCTTAACTTAACGTACCAGTGAAGAAAACTGCTACTTCCGATGAACTAACGATCCACGCGTCCTGGTCGCACTTCTTGTCTGGGGCGTGCGGTACACTACCCTCTCTTAAGTGAACAACCACACATGTGCTAAATTATCGGAAACGTGTGAGAGTGTGTACAAATAAAGAATTTTAATTTCAATTATCGGAAAGGTTTGATAGTATGTAAAGTTTGCCCTCTCTCAATAATTATGGTTTGTTGTGTTCAGCCTAAACTTGGTCAAACTTTACAAAGTTTGACTTCAATCAAATCTAATATGCGGAGTAAATAAGAATGGAGGGTTACTACGTCCATCCGGGTTTTTAGTCCACACCATTTTTTTAATCAAAGTTAATAGCTGGACAAATAAATTACAGGGGAGCTGAAGACAAAGTTGTGAGAAGGCCTAGAAATCAATACAAAACTTATGCTCGTAGTACCAACGTCGATCCTTCTTCGAGGAAACATTTGGTTCATAGCCAATTGTGTGATAAAATTGCACCAACGTGAAAGACGACTGCGTCTCCAATGCAACCAAGGTGAACTAATGAAGGGTATCATCTTTGTGGGTAACAAGCAAAGAGAACTGATGGAAGACAGCTTGTTTTTCGTGGAAAATCGACCAGCTTCACCAGCCGACGCAACCATGAGGCGCAACCATGAGCATCGATAGGTCATTGTGGTGATGCATCATCCATTTGGCATCAAGTTTGGGTGAGGAACCTATGCAGTTCGACAAATCCTCACTGTGGTCTGTTTCTTCTCATTAATCAAGCTCGAGGAAGGAAGAACCACGTGGCAGAGGACAGTGAGGCGGAACAACAATGGCCATCCAATTTTGTGCAGTTCCACTAAAATTTAGGAAGACATGCCCGGGTATGGAGATACGCATCGCTGTTTGCAAAAATATAAAAAAGGGATATAGTGTTGTTACTTTGTTTTGGCAGTGGTACAAGATTAACAACGACATCTCAATTTTCAATAAGAATTAATGAAAAGTACACCAACAAACAGAAGCATCATGATTATCTTGATGGGAACTAAACCACGATACACTACAAAAAAAGACACATCCGTGACATTTTGGGCCGAACGAATTTTTTTTCTGTCATACTTATGACACTTCTATGATGATAATTGTGACAAAACCCGGTATCATCGCAGATGTGGTGGGCTCCTACTTCTATGACAAAAAATCATGACAGAAAATGGGCTTTTCATCCTGGGCGGGCCGGAGACGCAGCTGCATGGCATTCTTTGGGCCGTCCATGACGGAAAAAACCGTGGTAGAAGCGAGGGCGAGGAAAATATCGGGGAGTTCCCGGTTATGGTGGGTGGTCGGGGCCGAGCGATGCACGTTTCTCTTGTACACGCACGCGCGTGGGTGCGAGGCGTTGGGCTCTAACTGAACCCGAGCGAGGCGTTGGGCTCTAACTGAACCCGAGTGATCAATCGATGGCTGTTAACTGAACCCGATCGAGCGATTCCTTCGCTACTGCTGCTAACTGAAGCCGATCGATGCTGCCTCTGGATGAACAGTGAGCATTGCTGGGGAGGTTTGGATGAACAGTTCCAGTGGGGGTGGATGAACAGGACCCCGTGGTGTTGCCTCTGGATGAACAGGACCCCGATCGATCGAGCCAGTTGGGGCTAGATGAACATGACGACCCCGTGGAGGGCTGGATGAACAGTAGACGGTGGAGGGCTAGATGAACAGTAGCCCGTGGAGGGGTGGTTGAACAGGAGCCCGTGGAGAGGGCTGGTTGAACAGTAGCCGGTGGAGTAGCGCGCGGTGGAGGCTAGATGAATAGGAGCCCGTGGATGAACAATCGCAGGTGGAGGCTGGAGGAGGTCGACGGTGGATGAACAGTAGCCCGTGGAGGCTGGAGGGGGTCGACGGTGGAGATGAACAGTATCCCGTGGAGTTCCTTTTTGCGGTACGCCACACCCCTCCCGATGAACAGGACCCCCGTTTCGACCGTAGCGCTCCAACACAAGTCCGTTTCCTCCGTTTTGCGGTACGCCACACCCCTCCTGATGAACAGGACCCCCGTTTCGACCGTAGCGCTCCAACACAAGTACGTTTCCTCCGTTTTTCGGTACGCCACACCCCTCCTGATCAACATGACCCCGTTTCGACCGTACGAGGTCCGTTTCCTCCGTTTTGCGGTACGCCAGACCCCTCCCGATGAACATGATCCCATTTTGAACGTGGCCGGTCGAACACAAGGCCGTTTCCTCCGTTCTGCGGTACGCCAGGCCTCGTTTCCATCGGCTGTTCCGTCCAAGCCCTCCCGATGAACACGACGATGCATTCCGTTCCGACCTAGCTGGTTGGCTCCCCATGAACACAACGACGACGCAGTTTCTCCATTCCAACCCAGCCATGTACACGAGCCCTGGCCGTACGTATGCGCGAGTAGGCGTTCGAGACCCCGCCCCTATGTACGTACGTGGCCGTATTTTCTTCTTGCACCCTGGCCGATGTACGTACGTGTACATGCTACGTGCGCGCCTCTACTACGACACGTGCGCGCCTCTACACCAACCAGTATGTACATACACGTTTGCGACCAGAATGACAACGCTACGTACGCTTCGACCAGGTGGGTCCCGACTGTCAGGACTCCCTTGCGTGCGAAGATGTAGCTGGTGGGTCCCAGCAGTCAGGGCGGCGAATCGTTTTTTTTGCCCGGACGCACTTCCTTGTGTGCGAAGATGTAGCTGGTGGGTCCCAGCAGTCAGGGGGAAACTTTTTTTTTTCACGAAATACGGTGGCCCGTCCGGTGGGTCCCCGTTATCAGGTGGAGGAATAATTATTTTGCACGCAATAAGGAGGCACTTCCTTGCGGCTACCGTGGACCCAGCTGTCAGCCTCTCCACATATAGTACTCTTCCGATGGAAGTCGGTCGTTGACCACATTGACCACGCCGCGCCGAGAGCACCACGGCGGTGGACGACGGCGAGGCCTGGGAAGGGGACAGCGCGGAGCCGGGGAAGACGCGGCAGTGGAGGCCCGCGCGGAGAGGAGTACGAGGGTTCACTTGTTTGGCTGCGGTGTGAGGCTGCCGTCTCCGCAGAATAACAGGGGGTGTGGGTGAGTAGAGGGATAGCCTGGCCAGCGGTGGGAGTAGTAGGGGGCGGTGAGGCCTCCGCGGCATCACAGCCGGCCACGGGAGGCAGGAGCACGTGGAACGACCGGCGCTGCTTTGGGCGGCTGGAGCAAGAAGGCCAGAGGTTGAAGAAGCACTACGGTTGTTGGATGGAAATCGTACGGTCACTGCAGCTAGAATCGTTTATATAGACTAAGTTGACAAAGCCCTTGGTACGCTAGTAGGCCCACAGGTCAGCCTCCGAAACGGTGTGCCCCAGATGTCAGGGGGAGGAATCATTTTTTGGGCGGCTGAAGCAAGAATATCCGAGATTGAAGAAGAAGCACGACATCCGTTGGATGGACATCCAACGGCCACAGCTGCCAGAACCGTGTGTTGTTGACAAAGCCTTGCATACGCGTCAACTTAATAGGGGACGCGTCTACTTAGAAGGCCCACAAGTGTGTGGCAGAGAACATATAGCCCATTTGCGATTTGTAAGAATGTACATCCCATTTTTTAATTCTAATAGAATTTACTACAGCCCATTTACAGTTTGTTAAAAGTACAACCCATTTTCTAGCTAGGACAACCATTAATAATTTCAACCAACCGCTCAAAACAGAATTCAAAAAAAATTCCCACATTTTTATGGGATCCGAAATATTTTTATCCGAAATTTCTAGTCAGATTAAATATAATTTCAAAATAAAGTTGTATTACGTTAAAATCCAACGAAATATTGCGCGCGCAATAAGTAATGAAATTAAAATTTCCAAATTCCAAAAATAATATATTTTTAAAACTAATTACGTGTTTGGTGCATTTTTTTATAGTTACTGTCCAGTTATTATAATTACATCCCATTTATTATTTCTTAAAGTCGATTTTCTTGTTAAGCCTAATGCATACCTCCTCGGAAAGTTAGCAGCCCAGCGGGGCGGAGAATAACAAGTTGACCCGGATATTGTGTACAACTGTCGGCCCAGTTGCATTGCTGATGTTGAAAAAAAGGCCTGTGTAGTACAGTACAACCTAACATGGCTACTCAGCCCACATTCAGCGACGCCGGGAAGGCCCAAACAAGGCTTCTGTACAACTTTTTGAAGTCACTGAGCTCAACTAATAACTTAAGAAAAAAGTTAGATTACAGTGGAACCTAATTAAAAGCTGTCACGAGCAAAGAAATAATTCAACGGGTCCCACTTGTGCGTGTGTGTGTGTGTGAGAGAGAGAGAGAGAGACCCATCGGCCAATGCTCGTAAATACATCTTTCAGCCATATGCATTGCTGATGCTCGGTAAAAACTTATATAGTTGACACAATCATATAGAACATCATAGCACACTGAACTTGCATATAAAAATTTCACGCAGGTGGCACAATCAGGATGGAAGCAATGGATCGCTACGGGTATGGCTATGTTGAAACCAACGAACTCGTACATAATGGTTCATCGTCTTTATCAATGACGGGGAAATATCTTGAATGTTGTGCGAATAAAACAGACAGACAACACAATAAGTTCTGCTAGCACATTAAGTTGACGTACAACCCTTTCTAAAAAAAGTTCAGGTACAAAATTAGAACAGGTCACAATCAAATGTACTGTCACATCAGTGCTTCACACCCATAGCTCGGATTTAACTAGTATCTAACAAGATTCAGTTGTTACCTCAAATTAGAGCACATCCAGGCAGCCAGCCCTGCCTCTTCTCCCAAAGGAGTAGTGGCCTCCGCCGCGCGATGGAGTAGGCCCTGTGCCATCCATCGTTCCGAGCAACACAGGGAAAGTCTGACGTTGACTCCTGTAATGGACGTCGTCGACGGATCCTGGCACCAGCGGCGGTGGCAGGACTTTGATTGATGGATTGACCACTTCTTCGACATGCACGAACACTCGATACAGGTACATCCCTAACATGGTCCGCGGCGGCCTTGGTGGCGACGAATAGTACAACCCCGATTCCTGCATCGGTATCTCAACACCAATCACCTTCGGTACGGTGGACGGCTTCTTCATCCATGCCATAACCGTCAGAGCCCAGCTGTCTGGAGGAACAAACATACTTACGAGCTCACCTCCAAGGTCGTTGATAAGCTCATTCATGGACTCGCTATTCCAAGCACGTCGAGGCATGCCGTGGAAGGTAAGCTTTGTTAAAAACTCAAGCTCAGAGGGCACCGAGCCCCATCCTGGGTGCCACCGATCAAAGCTCACCAGCGCGCCATCACAGAACAAACGCTGGGAAGATTCGAACACACAACTGCAGTCGAAAGTTGTCCGGAACTTGACGAAGAAATCAGCCGGTGGCGGACAGACTTCGACGAGCAAGTCACTTATTTGGATGCCGTGTACAATGCCAAGAGCTTTGACAAGGTCGTCCGGCGAGACGGGAGGCCGGTCGCCGTTGATGGTTACCATCAGCACTTTGCCGACAAACTGGTCGTCAAGCGCCGCCATGCTACTGTTGAGCGACAGCACGCAGCGACCGAAGGCAGGACGGACATCAGGATCTCCGGCTCGGAGATCCGTGTTGACCGGCGACATGATAGTGCGCTTGAGCACAGGGAGTACAGGAGGGGGATTTGGGGGAACTGGAGTAGGAATCGAGATTCCAGAGGTGGGGGAGGGGCGGGAGATTGGGGATGAAAAGGTAGCATGAATTTTGAACGCGCGCCAATATGCTCTCGGCGCGCAAGTGCACGAAAACACCGGTGGCGCCCACATGTCGGCCTAAGAGTCCTTATTCTTTCTTTTTTTGGAGAGCCCGGCCTTTTTTTGAGGATCTTTTGAGAGCCCGGCCTGAGAGTCATAATTGACCTGTTTGGCATTGCGTTACTACTCGACCCATATTCAACGACACCTCACTGTCCCAAACAAGTGTACATCATCGAAAAAACACTGAGCTCAAATTATATAACTTGAAAAAAGGAGATACACTCTGAACACTTGAGAATGGTGATGCCCTCATTTAGCCCACCAGTAGTTCGAGACAATAAACAACTCGAAACAATGATAACCCACAAGTATAGGGGATCAATTGTAGCCACTTTCGATAAGTAAGAGTGTCGAACCCAACGAGGAGCTAAAGGTAGAACAAATATTCCCTCAAGTTCTATCGACCACTGATACAACTCTACGCACGCTTAACGTTCGCTTTACCTAGAACAAGTATGAAACTACAAGTACTTTGGAGGTTTGTTGGATAGGTTTGCAAGAATATAAAGAGCATGTAAATAAAATCTAGGGGCTTTTTAGATAAAGACACAATAAAGTGAGTATAGCGAGTGTGGAAAAGTGGTGGTAGGAGTTGCGAAATTGTACCTAAGCAATTGACTACTTTACTAGACCGATAGCAATTTTTATGTGGGAGAGGCCACTGCTAGCATGTCATCCCTGACTTGGGATTCTATGCACTTATGATTGGAACTATTAGCAAGCATCCACAACTACTAACGTTCATTAAGATAAAACCCAACCATAGCATTAAGATATATTGGTACCCCTTCAATCTCGTATGCATCAATTTCTATGCTAGGTTGAAGCTTCTGTCACTCTTGCCCTCCAATACATAGTCCTATCAACATACAACTAACCCTATGGTGTGATCCACGCGCGCACTCATATGATGGGCACCAAAGGACAGCAACATAACCACAAGCAAATTAAACCAATCATAGCAATTCACCAATTACCAATAGGACAGTGAAAATCTACTCATACATCATAGGATGGCAACACAACATTGGATAATAATATGAAGCATAAAGCACCATGTTCAAGTAGAGGATACAGCGGGTTGCGGGAGAGTGCACCACTGTAGATAGATGGGGGAAGGTGATGGAGATGTTGGTGAAGATGACGGAGGTGTTGGTGTAGATCGCGGTGATGATGATGGCCCCGGCGGCGTTCCGGCGCCACCGAAAGCGATGGGGAGAGAGCCCCCCTTCTTCTTCTTATTCCTTGACCTTCTCCCTAGGTGGGAGAAAGGTTTCCCCTCTGGTCCTTGGTATCCATGGCGTGGGAGGGGCGAGAGCCCCTCCGAGATTGGATCTGTCTCTCTGTCTCTCTCTGTTTCTGCATTCTGAATTCTGCCCTTTCACCGTTTCTTTTACAACCGGAGATCCGTAACTCCGATTGGATTGAAATTTGAACACGATTTTTATCCGGATATTAGCTTTCTTGCTGCGAAAGAAGGGCAACAACCGCCTTACGGGGTGTCCACGAGGGCCAGGGGCACGCCTGCCCCCCTGGATTGCGCCCCCTGCCTCGTGGCCCCCTCGGGCATCGTCTCGCGTTGATTCCACTTCCCAAAAATCAGATATATTCCAAAAAAAATCTCCGTCAGTTTTTATTCCGTTTGGACTCTGTTTGATATGGATTTTCTGCGGAACAAAAAACATGCAACAAACAGGAACTGGCACCAGGCACTGGATTAATATGTTAGTCCCAAAATAGTATAAAAAGTTGCCAAAAGTATATGAAAGTTGTATAATATTGGCATGGAACAATCAAAAATTATAGATACGACGAAGACGTATCAGCATCCCCAAGCTTAATTCCTGCTCGTCCTCGAGTAGGTAAATGATAAAAAAGATAATTTTTGATGTGGAATGCTACCTAGCATAATCTTGATCATGTAATCTAATCATGGCATGAATATTAAGACACGAGTGATTCAAAGCAATAGTCTATCATTTGACATTAATACAATAATACTCCAAGCATACTAACCAAGCAATTATGTCCTCTCAAAATAACATAGCCAAAGAAAGCTCATCCCTACAAAATGCTCCCATCATGCACAACCCCGATGGCAAGCCGATCAATTGGTTCATACTTTTTAATGCGCTTCAGCTTTTTCAACCCTCACGCAATACATGAGCGCAAGCCATGGATATAGCACTATGGGTGAAATAGAATATGATGATGGAGGTTGTGTGAGAAGACAAAAAAAAGAGAAAGTCTCACATCGACGCAGCTAATCAACGGGCTATGGAGATGCCCATCAATTGATGTCAATGTGAGGAGTAGGGATTGCCATGCAACGGATGCACTAAGAGCTATAAATATATGAAAGCTCAAGCTGAAACGAAGTGGGTGTGCATCCAACTTGCTTGCTCATGAAGACCTAGGGCATTTGAGGAAGCCCATCGTTGGAATATACAAGCCAAGTTCTATAATGAAAATTCCCACCAGTATATGAAAGTGATAACTCAAGAGACTCTCTATATGAAGAACATGGTGCTACTCTGAAGCACAAGTGTGGTAAAAGGATAGTAACATTGCCCCTTCTCTCTTTTTCTCGCATTTTTTATTTTTATTTTTTTCTTCTTTTTTTGGTGGGATTCTTTGGCCTCTTTTTTATTTGGGCTTCTTTGGCCTCTTTTATTTTGATAACCTCACATGGGACAGTGTTCTAATAATGATGATCATCACACTTCTATTTACTTTCAACTCAATATTACAACTCGATGTCTAGAACAAATATATGACTCTATATGAATGCCTCCGGTGGTGTACCGGGATGTGCAATGATCTAGCATAGCAATGACATCAAAAAAACGGACAAGCCATGAAAACATCATGCTAGCTATCTTACGATCATGCAAAGCAATATGACAATAAATGCTCAAGTCATGTATAAGATGATGATGGAAGTTGCATGGCAATATATCTCGGAATGGCTATGGAAATGCCATGATAGGTAGGTATGGTGGCTGTTTTGAGGAAGATATAAGGAGGTTTATGTGTGATAGAGCGTATCGTATCACGGGGTTTGGATGCACCGGCGAAGTTTGCACCAACTCTCGAGGTGAGAAAGGGCAATGCACGGTACCGAAGAGGCTAGCAATGATGGAAGGGTGAGAATGCGTATAATCCATGGACTCACATTAGTCATAAAGAACTCATATACTTATTGCAAAAGTTTATTAGCCCTCGAAGCAAAGTACTACTACGCATGCCCCTAGGCGGATAGATTGGTAGGAAAAGACCATCGCTCGTCCTCGAGCACCACTCATAAGGAAAGCAATCAAAGAACACCCCATGCTTCAAATTTGTCACACAACGTTTACCATACGTGCATGCTACGGGACTTGCAAACCTCAACACAAGTATTTCTCAATTTCACAATTACTCAACTAGCACGACTCTAATATCACCACCTTTATATCGCAAAACTATTGCAAGGAATCAAATATATCATATTCAGTGATCTACAAGTTTTATGTAGGATTCTATGACTAACCATGTGAATGACCAATTCCTGTCAACTCTCTAAATAGATATAAGTGAAGCAAGAGAGTTTAATTCTTTCTACAAAAGATATGCCCATGCTCTAACAAATATAAGTGAAGCAAAAGAGCATTCTACAAATGGCGGTTTTCTATATGGCGGTTTTCTATGTGAAGAGAAACAGGCAGACCAATCTTCAAATGATATAAGTGAAGCACATGAAGCATTCTATAAAGCCATACTCAAAAGATTTATGTGAAGTGCAATGAGCATTCTATAAATCAACCAAGGAATATCTCATACCAGCATGGTGCAACAAAGAAAAGTGAAAACTGAATGCAAAAGACGCTCCAAGATTTGCACATATCGCATGAACGGAACGAATCCGAAAACATACCGATACTTGTTGAAGAAAGATGGGATGCCTTCCGGGGCATCCCCAAGCTTAGACACTTGAGTCTCCTTGAATATTTACTTGGGGTGCCTTGGGCATCCCCAAGCTTGAGCTCTTGCCTCTCCTCCTTCTCCTCATATCGAGACCTCCTCGATCTTCGAACACTTCATCCACACAAAACTTCAACGGAAAGCTCGATAAGATCTGTTAGTATAATAAAGCAAATCACTACTCTAAGTACTGTTGAAAACCAATTCATATTTTGTTTTTGCATTGTAGCTACTGTAATATAACTTTTCCATGGCTTAATCCACTGATATAAATCGATAGTTTCATCAAAACAAGCAAACTATGCATCAAAAACAGAATCTGTTTTAAACAGGACAGTCTGTAATAATCTGAACATTCACCATACCTCTGGTGCTCCAATTTTTTTGCCAAAGTTCGGAAAAATAAAAAATTTGTATAGAAAGACAGTGCAAAAAGTTTCAGAACCATTTGACGTTCCAGTAAAAAATGTAAAATCGCGCACTACAGCCAAAGTTTCTGTCCTGCACCGTACAAACCAACAAGTAGTCTAAAACATCCTAAAGTCAAACCTCGGCACATTATTTTTATTTTTAAACTTTATAAAAGCACACAACAGAAATAAATGACTCTCTAAAACTTCCAGGTTGTCTCCCTGGCAGCGCTTTCTTTAAAGCTATTAAGCTAGGCATATAGTGCTCATGTAATGGATCCACCCGGATCCCAAGGTATATCAAAGCCAATTTTAATTAACAATGATTTGTAATTTAGTAGTGAGCACAAAGTAACATATATCAAGCAATGACGAAGTCTAAATCTCTTCCTATGCATCGGCATGTCATACAAGAACAATTCATGCACATCAAGTAAAGGCCAATTCATAGCATAAACAGTTTCTTGCAATTTTATCGTGTTGGAAACATAGAGAGGCGGAGATGTAGTTCCTCTCTCATAATAATTGAAAGTAGGAGCAGCAAGCACATGCATATTATATTCATCAAAATCATCATGTGCTACGGTAAAAGGCAACCCATCAATATAATCCTTAATAAGGGCAAACTTCTCCGATATAGTGTAGTCGGGAGAATTAAAAAAGATAATAGGACTATCATGCATGGGTGCAATAGCAACAATTTCATGTTTAACATAAGGAACTATAGCAAGTTCATCTCCATAAGCATAATTCATATTGGCATCTTGGCCACAAGCATAGCAAGCATCATCAAAAAGGGATATTTCAAAAGAATCAACGGGATCATAAAAATCATCATAGCATTCATCCTTCGGTAAGCATGAAGGAAAATTAAACAATGTATGAGTTGAAGAGTTACTCTCATTAGAAGGTGGGCACGGGTGCTCAATCCGCTCTTCCTCTTGTTGTTCTTCGCTGTCCTCCTCATCTTTTTCATCTAATGAGCTCACAGTTTCAGTAATTTCTTCTTCCATAGTTTCCTGCAAAATATTAGTCTCTTCTTGGACAGCGGAGACTTTCTCAATAAATGCATCAATATCGGAATCGTATTCATAATTCTCATAACACTATTTAAGTATAGCAAAATTTTCAGATCTGTAAACGGCATCATCAAGATTTTCACACGTTTTAAACAAAGATTCAATTTCATAAGCGCCCATAAAAGCAAAAAATTCTTCTATTTGTTCCACATCATAGTAATCATAAATACCATTAGCATAAGAAGCCAAGGTTTTATTATCATTAAATTTGCATGAAAGGGGAAGGTGTGGAGTCTTCATCCTAGAGCAACAAGTATAATCATATCTCAAGCATAGTTGCCGAGCATACCAATGCAACATATAAATCTGATCCCATAATAGTTTCCCTTTTTGAGTCAAGCGATAATCCCTAAAGTATTCACGTTGATCCAACGTGTCTCCCATTACATAATTGAATGGGGTTTTCTCAGGATTATTAAAGTAGTACATAATATCTTTCACATAATGAGCATCGAGAGTTTTAGGAGGTTCCCCATCTCCATGAGTAGCAAGTACGCCAAATTTTTTCGTCTTTCGTGTTCCATATCCATAACTAAAGATAGAGAACAACTTAGAACAGAAAATAAAATCTACTTAGTGATAAACAAACAAGCACACACGAGAATATTCACCCCACGCTATAACTCCCCGACAACGGTGCTAGAAAAAGGTCTTGATAACCCACAAGTATAGGGGATCAATTGTAGCCTCTTTCGATAAGTAAGAGTGTCGAACTCAACGAGGAGCTAAAGGTAGAACAAATATTCCCTCAAGTTCTATCGACCACCGATACAACTCTACGCACGCTTAACGTTCGCTTTACCTAGAACAAGTATGAAACTACAAGTACTTTGGAGGTTTGTTGGATAGGTTTGCAAGAATATAAAGAGCACGTAAATAAAATCTAGGGGCTGTTTAGATAAAGACACAATAAAGTTAGTATAGCGAGCGTGGAAAAGTGGTGGTAGGAGTTGCGAAATTGTCCCTAAGCAATTGACTACTTTACTTGACCGATATCAAGTTTTATGTGGGAGAGGCCACTGCTAGCATGTCATCCCTGACTTGGGATTCTATGCACTTATGATTGGAACTATTAGCAAGCATCCGCAACTACTAACGTTCATTAAGGTAAAACCCAACCATAGCATTAAGATATATTGGTCCCCCTTCAATCCCGTATGCATCAATTTCTATGCTAGGTTGAAGCTTCTGTCACTCTTGCCCTCCAATACATAGTCCTATCAACATACAACTAACCCTATGGTGTGATCCACGCGCACGCTCATATGATGGGAACCAAAGGACAGCAACATAACCACAAGCAAATTAAACCAATCATAACAATTCACCAATTACCGATAGGACAATGAAAATCTACTCATACATCATAGGATGGCAACACATCATTGGATAATAATATGAAGCATAAAGCACCATGTTCAAGTAGAGGATACAGCGGGTTGCGGGAGAGTGGACCGCTATAGATAGATGGGGGAAGGTGATGGAGATGTTGGTGAAGATGACGAAGGTGTTGGTGTAGATCGCGGTGATAATGATGGCCCCGACGGCGTTCCGGCGCCACTGGAAGCGAGGGGGAGAGAGCCCCCTTCTTCTTCTTCTTCCTTGACCTTCTCCCTAGGTGGGAGAAGGGTTTCCCCTCTGGTCCTTGGTCTCCATGGCATGGGAGACGAGAGCCCCTCCGAGATTGGATCTGTCTCTCTGTCTCTCTCTGTTTCTGCGTTTTGGATTATGCCCTTTCACCGTTTCTTTTATAACCGGAGATCCGTAACTCCGATTGGATTGAAATTTGAACATGATTTTTATCCAGATATTAGCTTTTTTGCGGCGAAAGAAGGGCAATAACCGCCTTATGGGGTGTCCACAAGGGTCAGGGGCGCGCCCCTACCTCGTGGCCCCCTCGGGCATCGTCTCACGTTGATTCCACTTCCCAAAAATCAGATATAATCCAAAAAAAATCTCCGTCAGTTTTTATTCCGTTTGGACTCCGTCTGATATGGATTTTCTGCGAAACAAAAAACATGCAACAAATAGGAACTGGCACTGGGCACTGGATTAATATGTTAGTCCCAAAAAATAGTACAAAAAGTTGCCAAAAGTATATGAAAGTTGTATAATATTGGCATGGAACAATCAAAAATTATAGATACTGTTGGAAATATGCCCTAGAGGCAATAATAAAATGTTTATTATTGTATTTCCTTGTTCATGATAATTGTCTATTGTTCATGCTATAATTGTATTAACTGGAAACCGTAATACATGTGTGAATACATAGACCACAAGATGTCCCTAGTAAGCCTCTGGTTGACTAGCTCGTTGATCAATAGATGGTTATGGTTTCCTGACCATGGACATTGGATGTCATTGATAACGGGATCACATCATTAGGAGAATGATGTGATGGACAAGACCCAATCCTAAGCATAGCACAAGATCGTGTAGTTCGTTTGCTAGAGCTTTTCTAATGTCAAGTATCGTTTCCTTAGACCATGAGATTGTGCAACTCCCGGATACCGTAGGAATGCTTTGTGCGTACCAAATGTCACAATGTAAATGGGTGGTTATAAAGGTGCACTACAGGTATCTCCGAAAGTGTCTGTTGGGTTGGTACGAATCGAGACTGGGATTTGTCACTCCGTATGGCGGAGAGGTATCTCCGGGCCCACTCGGTAATGCATCATCATAATGAGCTCAATGTGACTAAGGAGTTAGCCACGGGATCATGCGTTACGGAACGAGTAAAGAGACTTGCCGGTAACGAGATTGAACGAGGTATGGGGATACCGACGATCGAATCTCGGGCAAGTAACATACCGATGGACAAAGGGAATTGTATACGGGATTGATTGAATCCCCGACATCGTGGTTCCTCCGATGAGATCATCGTGGAACATGTGGGAGCCAATATGGGTATCCAGATACCGCTATTGGTTATTGGCCGGAGAGGTGTCTTGGTCATGTCTGCATGGTTCCCGAACCCGTAGGGTCTACACACTTAAGGTTCGGTGATGCTAGAGTTGTTATGGGAAATAGTATGTGGTTGCCGAAGGTTGTTCGGAGTCCCGGATGAGATCCCGGATGTCACAAGGAGTTCCGGAATGGTCCGGAGACGAAGATTTATATATGGGAAGTCCTTATTCGGTCGCCGGAAGTGTTCGAGGGTATATCGGTATTGTACCGGGACCACCGAAAGGGTTCCGGGGGTCCATTGGGAGGGTCCACCTGCCCCGGAGGGCCCTATGGGCTGAATATAGAGGGGAACCAGCCCCTAGGTGGGCTGGGCGCCAAAAACCCCTAGGGCCCATGCGCCTAGGTTGGGGGGAAACCCTAAAGGGGGCGCCCCCTTGGCTTGGGGGGCAAGCCTCCCCCCTTGGCCGCCGCCCCCCTCTAGATCCATCTGGAGGGGGCCGCCCCCCTCTCCCTTGCCCCTATAAATAGAGGGGGGTGGGAGGGAAGCCGCACCACATCCCTGGCGCAGCCCTCTCCTCCTCCAACTCCTCCTCCTGCTCCGTAGTGCTTAGCAAAGCTCTGCCGGAGAACCACGAGGTCCATTGCCACCACGCCGTCGTGCTGCTGGAGTTCTCCCTCAACTTCTCCTCTCCCCTTGCTGGATCTAGAAGGAGGAGACGTCCCCGGGCTGTACGTGTGTTGAACGCGGAGGCGCCGTCCGTTCGGCGCTAGATCGAATCTTCCGCGATTTGAATCGCCGCGAGTATGACTCCATCAACCGCGTTCTTGTAACGCTTCCGCTTAGCGATCTTCAAGGGTATGAAGATGCACTCCCTCTCTCTCGTTGCTAGCATCTCCTAGATTGATCTTGGTGACACGTAGGAAAATTTTGAATTATTGCTACGTTCCCCAATAGATACGACGGAGACGTATCAAACAACGATATATACAACATTCAAACACTGACTAGTGACTACTACTGACATAAACAGCAAGACATGATAGTTCATAAGAAGTCTTGCTACACCACCAAAACGCACCCATCTACAGCGCTCACACTCTCGTGATCCAGACGAGAATGACATTCTAAACAGAGGCAACTATTACATAGTAAGAGTGACATAGACGAGGATGACCAAATGACAAGGAATATGCATAACAAAAGAAAGAACTACCCATCCAGAACAAGCAGCAAAGACAACAAAGTCATTCGAAGAGATGATCCAACACCATCATAATTTGCAGCCCCGCTTCAGCGACCAATGTTCCGGAGACACTAGTACTCCACCCTTTCGACGCAACAGCCCAATTACTTATCAACCTGAAGGCTTGAACCACATCACCGCCCGTCGTAATTGAGACATCCAAGGATCAAAGTTAATACAGATGCCTTTGTCATTCTCACCTTCTTTTGGCTGCAGGCTGTATCGTTGACAATCAGGGGAGTTTGCTCCCGAACTCCTAGGGCTCGCCGTGTAGACACAATTTTCCATAGCAAACAGAGCCTCTCTGCCATCAAGGTCCTTGCCAACGGTGATCTCCTGGTTAATCGGATAATTGAGTCTGAGAAACAGAGAGTGTGAACCAAGGATGTTTACCCGCCTCCAACTAAAAAATCCTGAAGGCCCCAACAAGCTGGTATCCTGCTCATAGATGTAACAGCCACTGTCCGGATACTCATGTATTTCACGGTGCTTGTATACAGTGGGGTTTTTGCAATATAACTTTTCCGGCTCATGTGTCCGAATGATCATCAGTCTTTTGCCATCGTCTGATCGAGCGAGGAACCAGTTGTGCTTCCCTGTTTTTGGCAAAGGTGGTGTGATTACAAAGGGCAGTAACTGTAGGGACACTGCATCATATCAAAAAGGACAGGCATTGTTAATGTAAGATCAGCATTGTTCAGAGTATGAGTAGGATAATGCAAGAAACAACATTGATATGTCCCTATTGGAACTGGGAGGAAAATACAGGGAAATGTATACTGGGTTCGAAAATATAGAAGTGCCATGCATGGTTATACTCATGTTATCTCGCAATCGATTCTTCACAGGAAACTACCATGTCATGCATGTTATGTAATCATGTTCTGTCCTCACAAACAAATTCTTCAAGGTAACTAACAGACCATGCATTGTTATATACTCGTGTTCTATGGGCAAATTTTTTGTGAGGATATTATTCTAGCCATTGATTGCTGAAGGGCGAATATAGGTATGTACACATGGTAAGCATTACATAGATTTCACTACTTCCAAATATAGAGTTCTCCATATGCACATTTACTTCCCTAATGTATGGTTAGATGAAACCAACAGTGTGGTGCATGTTTCTACATCATGAAAATGAGGAAACTAACATGGCCATTGATACACACTCATATTTAGTAGTAGTATATAGATTACTGTAAAATAAGGAGAATATCCATATATTCGTAACTGTTTGATTATTCAGGGGTACAAATTGGCTGTAATGACATGGTCACAATCGCATGAATTAACTCATTCCAAATATAGCTGATTTACGGCATCTCTAATACATTGCCATAGTTCTACTCAAATTCTTCTCAAACATGGATATGCCAATCATCACAAAAAGTTCAAACAGTGTCATGGCGTCATCATTAACATGAGACGGAAACAACTTACACGCGCTGTCCCAGCAATACGTGGTGCCATCTGCTTTGTCTATCGCGTAGATGATGCCATTGTGTTCAATAGCATCACAGAAGTGTGTATCAACTTTGACGATGATCCACTGCGAGCTGAGTTGTCTCCAGCTAAAGAAGGCACCAGCGTAAAGATAGGCGAGTCCGCGGTCGAACAAGGCAATTAGCTTGAAGTCTGCGTAATTCGCATGTCGTGTGGGCACTTGGCAGATTACAATCTTCTGCAAAACAAGGTCCGTCCAACTGACGTGGCAATCTAGATGACTTGGACCGCAATGGTAAAACTCTATATAATCCAACGGAGGAAGGATAATCTCATGGGAGGTCTGGAAGTTCACGAGCACCAACTTTTTACCGTCTTCCTCTGAAGGCAGCCATCCAGTGGGAGTTCATGCCGACCCAGTACATACCTGCCAAGAAGTTTCGGGCGATGGTGATCGGATCGAAGTCGAGGGAAATGATGTACGGCGACCCACTACATACCTGCAAAGAAGTTTCGGCTAATGAAGATCGGATTGAATTCAAGGGGCATCATGTACACCTCCGTATCATGGTGAGCCAATCTCGCAAGACCAGGCCTCGCTTCGACGATGGCCGTGTGCATGTCCCTCGAGCATGCAGCCAGCCGCAGGACGCTCAACATATCCATACACGAACAACAGAGGTCGAGGATGTCACTGGGGAGATTGCTCCAATCGTGGCTCATATGGATGTTGCGCAGTTCGCGTTCGGCCATGATGGAGTTTGGAAGGTGGGGGTTTTTGGGGGCTTGATTTACGGGGGAGAAGGCTGTAGGTGCTAGAGCGGCTAGCGAGGAAATAGTGGTACTGGGGGAGGCGAGCGAGGCGACGGTACACGGGGGCACAGTGAGATGGAGACGGAGATGGAGATGGAGTGGTGCTATGGGAGGGGAGAGGGAGATGAGGCGAGGCATGCTAATGTGCTGTACAGCGGCGGTGACAGACTGCACAGTGCACAGGGTGAGGCTGACTTTGGTAACCCGAACGCGCCGCCTGGACTAGTGTCAGGCGCAGGGTGTTGTCACTTCACTGTGAGGACCGGATGAATAGTATTTTGACCATCAAGTGTACCACAGTTGTACTACTACTACTACTACTAGTAGGAACATGAGTACTCCAGTACTGTATAGCGGAAATAGGTCTCCCGTGCTAGCATGCCTGTTCACTTCATCCTCCAGGTATCATCCATATTGCGAGCAGAACCAAATTCTCGTGCATGCGGAAGCGCGAAGATGGGCCTTTTCTTTTTTGATGAGGATAACCGTGTATTCCTTAACCAGAGAATGTTGTGTCTCCCACGCACGCGCCAATATCCATCTGAACTAGCTACGACACATTTTTTATATCTATTTGCATAGGTCCCACCTATCAGGAAGGATGGGCACGTACACAAACAGGTACGACTCCTCAGTCTACCCGCATAGCCTTTTCGTTTAGTCTACCTAGCTGTCTAATCAACTGCCTGCACGCCACTTCTCCCATTTACTTCTCCATCGGGAACCGATTTTCCTCGGCTTCTTCACCTCCCCTTCGTCTTCATTTGCATCCAAACCCCACTGCGTTCACATTGTTTTAACCTCTTTAAATAATAATCTACTACTTTAGTTAGACTAGCCATCTAATCCTAATTCTCCAAACCATAGCCCTCCGTTCTAGCGGTTCCAAATGGCGAAAGAGATCGAGATGTAGGTTTTTAGCGTCTAACATGTCCTCTTCGAAGGCTCGTTGAGCATAGTTGCCACCGTCACCGTCCACCCAAGGGTTGTTTGGAAGTGGATCAACAATGTATACAACTCCCTCGAAAAGGTAGAGACGAGGGTCATCGGTCTCGACACAGAGTACACGGAGCGTGCCACTGGGAAGATCCAACGCGCCGCCGTCCTTCAGCTGTGCCTCGAAGATGATGTTTTGGTGTACCACATAATACACGCGCCCTCCATACCAGGTGAGCTTCACGATTTCTTGTCTCGGGAGGACATATACTTCTGTGGGGCAACCATCGAAGGGGACAAACAGAAGCTGGAGCCGTACAACCTTGATTTGAAAAGCATCGCTGACCTACAAACCATAATCAAAATTCCTGTAGAAGATTGTGATAAACAGACACCATCCCTATTCGACGTAGCAAATTTTGTGCTTGGTACAAATATTCAAAAGGGTGATGAGACGGTGGCATTAAGGTCGTCTGGATGGGAGAATTATCCCTTGACGTACGAGCAGATAAAATATACTGCCCTCGATGCCCGTGTGAGTTTCGAGATAGCTGCAAGGTCCAAAGAGCTTGTTGCGAAGCCGTCTCCCATAGAAAATGAGAACAAGAAGAAGAAGAAGAAGATAAGGCTGCACCACCAGCAGGGCATTATGGATGGATGAACTATTTCCTCTCTTGTAAAAAAAATTATTCCCTCTCGGTGTATATTGATATAGATGGACTATTTTGATGGTGTGCATGTCTTTGGAACAAGTAGTAGCATGGGTCCGCTTGACTATAAGGAACTATTTATCCGCCTAGCTTTCTCTACTACTCCTTCCAGTGATCGGTATGCAATGCATGTGTCCGTAGACATGACAGCTTGTCCATGGAAGTTCAACTATGGCAACCGTCACGTTTCATCCACCGCCACTCGCGATTCCCACGACGCCACTCCAACCCACGGCACCACGTCCCTCGACGTGCGCCTCATCCCCTCTCGGCCGCACCGCCCCTCTGCCTTTGTGTGCATGACATGTGGGCCACCTTAAATGTGGCGAGCATCAAGTTTCTACCACAGCCACACGCGATTCCCACGACGTCGCACGAACACATGACACCACACGTCCCTCGACCTGCGGCTCACCCCTCTCGGCCTGCCCCTCTGCCTTCGGGAGCATTACATGTGGACCAGCCACCTATCGGGTCCACATGTTACTGACTCAAAGGCAGGTGTAGTAAGGCGCTGAAGCTCAGTCCCGAGGGCCCTGAGAGGGAAATGTAACTCCTGCGCCAGGGTGGTGCTACCGCTGCACGAACTCGTGCCAAACTCGAGATTTGTTTCTTTACTATACATGCACACAACGATTTAATGGACATTGTAATCTCAACATGTGATGGGGAGCTCTAAATTTGAATTTGAAACTTATAAAACGAAAAGATTGAAAACAAATAAACTGGGAGAGAGGGAGTATATAGGATGTGTCCCATAGGAAACAAGTCCCCTGGTTTGTAACCGCGAAGATGCGGTTAGAAAGGAGCACATCATGTTCGTACTCGTACGGCAACAAATCGTCCGCAGACAGCATGGTCCACCTTTGATCGCCATGTGCAAGGTTTGTGCTATCTTATTCAATCTCACCGTAGTTCCATCGTACCAATTCATGAGGTGGACCGTTGCATGGCTGATCCCAATGTTGCACAAAGGTTCTACGGGAACGGTGTCACCGTTGTAAATGTTGTGCAAATTGATGTTGGTACCCTCCCGTACATATGCAAGCCAATCTCCACTCGCACCGAGCCTAACCTGTGAAATAGTGGGCAGGGAGAGAATTAGGAAATGGACACGGAAGTAGTCTTTAGAATGCATTTACTACGTGATCAAACTCATCTTACTTGCTCATCGGAGGAAATCCGAGTGCCCCTCAACGTCGGCATCTCAAGGGGCGTCAACTTGCAACTACGGCCACACCGCGCTGGAGAGACCCCCAAGGAAACATCCTCGTGCTTTCCACGGAACATCAAGATGCATTTGTATGAGTAGTTTATCTTGTGAGATAAAAGGGTGAACGAGGGAAGGCCTCTAGACATAGAGATAGACACTACTACTACCAATGTGCTGGCCCGTGCATTGCAATGGATCCAAAGTAGTAGAATAATACTTGTTCACGTGCTTGAAATATAAACACTCTAGTTTTGATATACACGTGTCAGCAGACTTGACAGCTTGTCCATGGAAGTTGAACCACGGCGACCATCACGTTTCTTGTTTCTACCACTGCCACACCCACATGCGATTCCCATGACGCCGCTCCAACCCTACCTGTAAGCACGACGTCCCCCAACGTGGACATGGATCCTCTGACGTGGCTATCCCTGCCTTACCCTGCATTTCCTTCGCTGACTGGTGGGACCCACACTTGGGGGTCCCACATGTCAGTGATAGAATGGTAGGATTGTTCACGTCAGGGGATCCTCATCCCCCCGACGTGCGCCTCATCCCTCTCGGCCCCACCGCTCCTCTGCCTTTGTGTGCATGACATGCGGGCCAGCTGAACTGCGGCGACCATCAACTTTCTACCACAGCCACACCCGATTGGACGCGGTTTGCCTGCTCCGCTGCTGTGCTCCGATCCGTACTCCCGCACCATCGAATTTTCATCCAGTGGCGGTGACACATTTCGTCCCGGGCATCAATCCTCAGCTGGAGTACTTCTGTACTACAGGTAGTATCCGCCGGTGTGGCCATCTACGCCTTGTAACGCCCCGACGCCCAGCTGTGGCACCCTCGCCACGGCCACGCCACCACCGGCCGGTTCATCTCGAACGAGTGAGTCGCGAACCACACCACCACCATGAGAATGACATGTGGGCCATCCGCATTTAAGGTCCGCATGTCATTGACTCATAGGCCGGGCACTAAGCCACTGAAGTTCGGTCCCATGGGCCCCGAGAGGGAAATGTAACTCATGCGGCATGCCTTGTGGTGCTCCCGCAGTACGAGCTCGTGCCAAACCCGGAATTTGTTTCTTACTACTACCAACTACTAGTAAGGTACACGTGCATTGCACGCATGAGATTCTGGTGGTTTGTGATTATGCTTCTACATGTGGAGTCTTCTAGATTCTACATGTGGCAAAATCTGGTGGAATGTACTCCCTCCGTCCCATAATGTAAGACTTTTTTGACACTACACTAGAGCCAAAAAGCGTCTTACATTATGGGACGAAGGGAGTAGATGATATCCAACGGCCAGTAGTGCTCGGATTTGCCATCTTTGTACCATCGGATTGGCTTCATTCAACGACCAACTTTCAAAGTTAGAGCATGATTGGTTTGATGCCAAAAGTTGGCATGCCAATATTTGGCAAATGCCAAATGTTGGCTAGTGATTGGTTGGCTACCAACTTTTCTTCTCAACCTCACAAAAAGTTGCCAACATTTGGCAAATTTTGATTTTGCCAAATATTGGCAATGCCAATTGTTGGCATCAAACCAATTATGCTCTTATTCACACACTATATAGGGGTATAGATGTTTGGTTTGCAGCCTAAGGTTGCCACGCCTAAGCTTAGGCGTGCCACAAGTGTGTTTGGTTGCGTTCTCGTCTCAGCATAGTTGTTCCCTCTTCATGCATGCTCAACTCAACACCCCTCTTCATGTATGCTCTCTTTATGCATGCTTCTAGTGTATTTGTGCTAAGCTAGTGTGGACTCATGCACCCTCCATACACTCTACCAAACACCCATAAGTGGGTCGAGAAGGGAACCCTTGGGATCATGCACCCTTCATACACCCTACCGAACACACCAGGCATGTGTTTCGTTCATTGCTACACTTGTGGCTTGCCACACTTTTCTAGCTACATGGTCCACATGTCATAGACTCAGCTTCTTGCCAAATCTTGCCAAACTTGTGGTGGCCATTTTGTTAGCCACATTTTTTGTGGCAGACACAGTTTGCCTAAGCTTAGTTGTGGCAAAGTTAGTCATGAATGAAGTTCAACCATGGAGTCTTCTAGATTCTACATGTGGCAGAATCTGGTGGAATGTAGATGATATCCAACGGCCAGTAGTGCTCGGATTTGCCATCTTTGTACCGTCGGATTGGCTTCATCCAACGACCAACTTTCAAAGTTATTCACACACTATATAGGGGGTATAGATATAGATGTGCCGGCCCGTTGCAATGGATCCAAAGTATATCTGTTTAGTGGAGTGCACTCTAAACACATTATCTATTTATTTTCTCTAACCTTTCGTAGCCATGCAACCAAGCCACATAAGCTTCATGGGTGCCCCCCACATCATATTATTCATACTACATTGACTGAAAAAAGATAAATCACCCAAAACAAGATCTTACCATTTTTTGTTCCTACGATGCCGTGCCATGCACGTACCTACTAGTTGTATAGTGGTAGTACTAGTTGCATAGTATAAACTTGGTACTAGTAGGAGTAGAGTAGTACGGAATGCTCCTACTCTATCAACGAGCCCCATCAGACACCAAATTTCTTGGCTTCCGTGCTACAGCTAGATCTTCCCCTCGTTTCTGTTTTCCAACCCGGCGGCGGGCGGGGTGCGGTTTGCCAATAGCCGGTTTTCTCAACGGCGGTCCCACATGAAAGTGAAAATGCTAGGCAACACGCCTTCCCTAAGCTATGTGTCGTGCCGGACGGGCCGTGGAGTACTCCCGATTCCCGGGCGTGTGTGGGGGGAGTGCGACGCGAACGCGACAGGCCTTTTCCTTTTACTAGCAACTAGCAGAGTGGCCCGCTCGATGCGCGAGCTAGATTTTGTTAAGTTTAATAGTGAGATCATAATATATTATATATCTAAAGAAAAATTGGAATCATATGTTCTGGCATTTACAAATATATGTCCTTTGTGAATATATTTTTCTCTTAGGTATTTTTGGTTTTTTTATTTATATATAAAAATATACGCTATCCATTTTCCATTTACGTTCTGATTATGCATGCCTGACTAACTGTATTATTTACTATCACTTGTGTTCTATTTATTTACATTTTGAAATACATTGTCGGACTATCTCGAATTAGTAGGTTTATCTTTTAATCATTGTAAATTCATATTTACTAAATCTCTTACTATATCTCGAATTAGTAGGTTTATATTATTATTGTTGAAATACGGAAAATGCATATACTTTATAGTGCAACAAAATGATTAAATGAGTACCATCATATGTATTCATTTAGCAAAAGTTGTTCCTTGAAAAGTAGGTGTTCAGGGCGTTTTGAAGGACTAAAATCAATAAGAATGCGACTGAACTTATCATTTTGTTCCCCACTTTGCTCGTGCCCCTCCATGACATTACGCTTGATGGTAATGCATACTGAGAAGTACACTATAAACTATTTTTTGTATGCTAAATAAATTTCATAAGCTCTATGGAATAGTTGTAGGTTAACAATTTTTTAGAACAATAATTAATAGTCTAGAAATATACAAAAGTGAACCATGCAATTCTTTCTAAAATATCAATTGTTACGCCTCACTATATAAACATAGCGACTTAACAAAAGTTAGTCCAATAGCATTTGCGGCTTCTATGGAGTGCGTGTTCTTTCACCATAGCGGACCTTCCACATGTTTGTTGCTCCCATAGGAGCAAGCTTCCCATTGGATTGTGCTTGTATGGTTGTCATGCTTTTCTTGTGTTCACTGTGTCATCAATGGACTTAACCCATGTTGTACCGATGTTCAAGTGGGCTCGGCCCTTGATGTATTGACATTCACTTGTTTTTCTGCTAATAAAACTTGGCAACGATCCCTTGGTTTCAGGAGAAAAAAAGTTAGTCTCGGGGGAAGTAAAACAGTGAAGAAAATACCATTTTGTAAACTAATTGAGCAAGACATAAAAAGAGGAATTAAACATACGAATGTGTGTAGTTAAGATATAACACAAAGTTCAGAGAAACCGCAAAGTTATCAAATATGTATTAATACTTTGTCCAAAAGGATTGTGTAAAATTTGATTTTCAATGATGTAATCACACTAATAAAAAGAATATGAACTGAACTTGTGCTCATCAAAATATTAGGCCTGATAAAAGGTGAGAAATGGACAATTGACACTCAAAGGAATGTGTCGATGCTTTTGTTGTTCCATATTGGTTCCAATATGTTGCAGGCACACCAAGTGATTTTACATATAGGCTTTTAAAGAAGATCATTAATGAGACGCTCTTCTCTGTAGATACCCAAGCAGGTTAAAGTTTAAGATCGGACTGATAGGAAATTTTGAACTAAAACTATAAAATCACACATGTAAGTGGATGTGCAGTCAAGTTTTTTCTTAAACAAAAATACACACACATTTGATTCGGTAAATTACATTTTTGGTATTAAATTTAGCTATATTTCCAAACCTGCACATTATGCTCTATAGGGAGCATACCAATTTTTACTTCTGCTATTGGCCTCTTTGGTATTTAAACAATGATGATACCTTTTGTGAAAAAGATAAATTCTTAATTTTAAGACATTTGGAATAAAATCGTGTGGTCCTTTTTAATTGAAGGCATGTCTACTGATGCGACAGTGTGGCTTACTATGTACGTATCTGCTAAGATTGTGTGTGCTACCTAGTTTTGTGAGAAAAGTGATTATAGGTAAGTGTTAGAAAAATTTACCAAAAACATCTTATAATTTGGGACAGAGGTACTACAAAGCAAGTTCATAACGGATCAATCAGTAGAATGAATCATTTACCCAAGTAATGTACAAAGACTTTAGAACGTCCTGTGGATCCGCAAGCTTATTTCTGATCAACATTCATATTGCTTCTTGATTCAATACTCATGATGCCCCTGAACCTAACATGATAGTCAAGAGCTTGTAGACCATGTCCTTTTCCTAACTCAAAACCCGAAGTGTCTAGAACAATGGACCAGCTTGTACATGACCCTTTACATCACTCATAATTTTTTACCACAAATCGGTTTATCATATTACCGCCTTTCTAATCAAATACAAATTTCACTTTTACTACCCAAAGTTAGAAACATTATAATGTTGTACATAGAAAAGTACATATGAATAGCAACATTACAGTCCAGACGTAAATATGATAACAAATCAGAAGCATTTATATGCACCGGTGTTAACAACTACACAATCATAAAAAAACATAATGCATCAAGGATTCAAGGTGTGTTCAATTTCATCAAGAAGAAGGTGTTTTCACCTACCTAATATTTAATTCAGCCATTAGTACACAATCTGATACGTGGGCATGTGAAAGCGCATAAGCTGTAGGATTCGCAAAAAAAAACACATAAGCTGTAGGTGTCCCCGTTGCATCGCTCAATGTTAGAAATGAATTATAAAAAGGGGAATGATCATTATTGTATTTGAATATAAAAATAAATTTGTAAGTGAACCTGTTTGTGATACTGTAGTCTAATATGTGACTTGGACCTGGCATGTAATAATATGTGACTTTGAAAGAAAAAATGATTGAAAAGTTTAAAGGAAAATTGTTGTAAACTATCACATACCGAATAGCCCAATAATTTTAGATGCTACAACAATGTCCTTCTTTTATAATTTTTGCTGATGATGCACACCTCTTATTTTGCATGTTATACAATATATGTTTCTTGTATATTGACATATACACACAGCCACGAATGATGTACATTGTACAACACTTGTTTTACGTAGTTTATGCTAATAAAAATTTGGACAATTTATGTTGTCTTATACATGTGTACATAGACGGATCAGAATACCTCACGAACGTGACTGCGCCAAGCTGTGTGTAGAAAGTTTTACAACAGATCCTGTATCAATGTCTGGACCATAATTGCATCGTTCTGACTGTTCCTATTGATCAAGTATTCAAGTATTCACGTACTCACGAGCGGCCGGTGAAGCATGACACACACGTAGTACAAAGCATTGGCTCTAGTCAAACCATCCTTAATTACTCCGGCCATGGCTCTAGTCAAATCATCCTTAATTACTCCGGCCATTCTTGCCTTGCTTCGACCCGTATATATCAGCGGCCATGGTCTCGATCCGAAATTTCGGCGCCCCGTTGAGCGCCAACCTCGTCCACGTACGCTCGCCCATGCATGCATGAGCGCTAGTCAAATCCTGCCCATATATGCATGAGCGCTAGTCAAGTCTTCTCTGGATCTCCATGTAGCTCCTTGGGACGTGGATGCATGAACAAAGCAAGTATAGTGTAGAAGGTTATGCAACTCACGATATATTGATCGGGTGCAATATGCACGTATATATAAGTATAAAGGGTAGCCACGTCCTCAACTATACATGGAAGGAGGAGGGCTTGTTGTACAAGAAATACACATATGTATCTACATCTCAACACCCTCCCCCCCCGCAGTCGAAGCGGCACCATGGTCGACGCAAAGACTGGATCGGAACTCCTCGAAAGACGCGGTAGACAAGCCCTTTGTCATGATGTCAGCAAATTGTTGAGACGTAGGGACATGCAGCACGCGTACATGACCAAGAGCTACCTGTTCGCGAACAAAATGGATATCAATCTCAATGTGCTTGGCGCGTCGATGATGAACCGGGTTGGCAGAGAGGTAGACCGCAGAAACATTGTCACAGTAGACAATCGTGGCCTTGTCAACCGGAGACAAGAGCTCATGCAGAAGCTGACGAAGCCAGGAACACTCGGCGACGACGTTGGCAACGGCGCGGTACTCCGCTTCAGCACTGGAGCGGGAGACAACGGGCTGCCGCTTGGACGACCAGGAGATAAGTGATGGTCCAAGATAGACGCAATAACCAGAGGTCGAGCGGCGCGTGTCAGGGCAGCCGACCCAATCGGCGTCAGAATAAGCCGTCAGATCCATAGATGATGAAGCCTGAAGTGACAGCCCAAGATCCAAGGTGCCACGGATATAGCGCAGAATGCGCTTGACTGCGGTCCAGTGAGCATCACGGGGAGCATGCATATGAAGGCACACCTGCTGAACAGCGTACTGGAGCTCCGGACGAGTAAGAGTGAGGTACTGAAGAGCACCAACAATCGACCTGTAGAATGGAGCATCTGAAGCAGGAGAACCATCTGTGGCAGAGAGCTTGGCCTTCGTATCGACAGGTGTGGCAGCCGGTTTGCAATTAAGCATCCCGACACGGTCCAGAAGCTCATGAGCATACTTCCGCTGATGAAGAAAGAAGCCATCTGCTCGACGAATAACCTCGATCCCGAGGAAATAGTGCAGAGGACCTAAGTCCTTAATGGCAAACTCAGCACGAAGACGATCCGTGAGCTGTCGAAGAAGGGCAGTCGAGCATGCTGTCAAGATGATGTCGTCGACATAAAGCAGCAGAAAAGCAGTAGCATCACCCTGGTGGTAGACAAATAGTGAAGCATCGGAGCGAGTGGAGCGGAAGCCAAGCTGAGTAAGAAATGCTGCGATGCGCTGGTACCACGCGGGAGGAGCTTGCTTGAGCCCGTACAGAGATCGAGAAAGCAAGCACACATGATCCGGAGAAGACTCATCCACGAACCCAGTCGGCTGCTGACAGAACACCTGTTCCTCAAGATGCCCATGAAGAAAAGCATTCGAAACATCCATCTGGTGCACGGGCCAGGAGCGAGAAACCACTAGCTGAAGGACAGTCCGAATCGTCCCGGGTTTGACAACCGGGGCGAAAGTGTCTGTGAAGTCAACGCCTGCTCGTTGACGAAAACCCCGAACGACCCAACGGGCCTTGTGTCGGTCAAGAGTACCATCCGGATGAAACTTGTGCTTGAACACCCACTTCCCGGTGATGATGTTGGCCCGAGGGGGACGGGGAACGAGCTGCCAAGTGTGATTGCGTTGCAATGCGTCAAATTCCTCCTTCATCGCGGCGAACCACATGGGATCACGAAGCGCGGAACGGGCAGAGGTCGGCAGGGGTGACGGTGACGAGGAAGACGTCGAAGCCACGCAGGTGTACTCATCCGGAGGGTAGCGAGTGCTCGGCCGATGGACACCCAGGCGCGACCGAGTGACAGGGCCAGCGGGTGGTGGCACAACAGCAGACACCGGGGCCGGCGCCAAACCCGGCGGTGAAGAAGCCGGTGACACGCCCGGCTGCGAAGAAGTCGGGGGAGAAGCGGGCGATCCCGGCGGGCGAGCTGGCACAACAGCCGGCAAGACCGGCGAGGCTGGCGCTGAAGCCCGCGAAGAAGAGGCCGGAGAGGCCGGCTGAGAAGCCGGCGCGGCGCCCGGCGATGAAGCAGCTGGAGAGGCCGGCGCAGAGGCCGGCGTGGAGGCCGGCTCGTAGGTCGGTGAGCCTGGCGAAGCAGCGGGCAGGAGCCGGAGTGCCGTGCGTCCAGGGGGCGCCCTACGCCGTGGGGCAAAGCCAGGGCGGACAGGGTTGGCCAAAGAGGGGCCGGGCGCCGACGAAGAAGCCGCCTGCTGTTCCTGTTTAAAAGGAAAACACAACTCGTCGAAATAAACGTGTCGGGATGTGATGACACGGTGGGAAACCGGATCATAGCATCTATAGCCCTTGGTGTTAGCCGGGTAACCGAGGAAGACACACGGAAGGGAACGAGGGGCAAGTTTATGAGGAGAGGTGGCGGCAATACTAGGATAACAAAGACAACCGAAAATACGAAGACCGTCGTATGAAGGAGGAGACCCGAAGAGGAGGCGGTGAGGTGTAAAGTTCCACCGGGTGCGACAGGGACGAAGGTTAATGAGTAGGGTGGCAGTAGCGAGAGCGTCGAGCCAGAAGCGAGGTGGCATGTATGCGTGGAAGAGGAGGGTACGGACGCAATCGTTAAGAGTGCGAAGAATGCGTTCCGCCCGACCATTCTGCTGTGAAGTATATGGACAGGTAAGACGAAAAATAGTGCCATGTGTGGAGAGAAGATTGCGGATGGTGGTGTTGTCGAATTCTTTTCCGTTGTCAGTTTGCAAAGCTAGAATGGGACGACCAAATTGCGTAGATATGTAAGAGTAGAAGGCCGTAAGAGTGGCAGCAACTTCGGACTTCTTACGTAATGGAAAGGTCCACACAAAGTGAGAGTAGTCATCCAAAATAACAAGATAATATGAGAATCCAGTATTACTAGCAACAGGAGAGGTCCAGACATCACTATGGATTAACTCAAAGGGTAACGACGCAACCGTGGATGAAGCACTAAAGGGAAGGCGAACATGTTTGCCCAGACGGCATGCGTGACAAGAGTGCGCATCCGTTTTATTACATGTAAAAGAAAAATCCCTAATAATGTGACGAAGAGCGGTGGAGCTAGGATGACCGAGACGGGCGTGCCAAAGATCAACGCCGGCGGAGAGTGCAACTGGTCCAGCATGTGAAGATGATGGAGGCTGGACGGAGTATGTATCGCCGGGACTGTCACAGCGGTGAAGAACCATCTGGATGAGGGCGTCCTTAACAGAAAAACCAACTTCGTCAAATTCCACAGTTACAGAGTTATCTCGAGAAAGTTTACGAACACAGACTAAATTCTGAATGAGTTCAGGAGACACAAGAACATTATTGAGATAAAGTGGTCTAGAGTTCGAAGGAAAGCTGGTAGAACCAATATGAGTGATAGGGAGACCAGCACCATTACCGACAATGATACGAGAAGAAGTGTGAATAGGAGACGCAGAAGAGAGGTTACCCGGGTAAGCGGCCATGTGCGAAGATGCACCGGTGTCCATAAACCAATCGCCACCGCCGGAATAAGCCCCGACCGGAGGCTGCTGATGAAGAGCAGCAAGTAGGGCTGGATCATAAGAGACCGGCGCGGGATAGCCGGAGGAGCCGGTCACGCCTGTTTTGGTGGTTGGCCCGCCATAGCCAACCGGAGCAGGAGAGTAGTAGGCCGGTTGTTGAGGAAGAGCCGCAGGAGGAGCCGGTGGCCGCTGCTGGTAGGGGGCGCCGTAGGCGCCTTGCGGCGCGGAAGGCGCCGGTGGCCGGGGCGCCTGGTACGGCGCTGGGAAGCCGGGAGGCGCGCCTGAGGGCGCGGGGCCACCGCACGAGTAGCCAGCGGCGAAGGCGGTATGAACGGCACGGGAGCGAAGATGCTTCAACTGGCGTTCCTCGAGACGAAGATAAGCCACCACCCGCTCGTAGGTAGGGTTCGCCATGAGGGTGAGGTTGGAGGCGGCGTTGCCGAGATCCTCATTGAGGCCGGCGGTGAGGGTGGAGAGGAGCAACTCGTCGCCCACCTTGAAGCCGATGTCATTGAGCTCGTCGGAGAGGGTCTTGAGACGCATGCAGAAGGCGTCGACGGAGGAGTCGTTTTGATGGCACCCGAAGAACTCCTGCTGCAGGAAGACAATCCGTTGGAGCTTGTTGTCGGTGAAGAGGCCGACGATCTTCTTCCACACCGTGCATGCATCATCCTTGTCGCGAACGACGGTGTGGAAGATGTCCTTGGACACGGTGAGGAAGAGCCACCTGATGATGGTGGCGTCGATCGCTAGCCAGTCGGCGTCACGGTTCAGGACGAAGAGGTTGGCTGTGTCGTCGATGTGGTCCTGCAGGTTATACTCACGAAAGAGGAGATTGAAGTATGTCTTCCAAGCATAAAAATTCGCCTCGTTGTGGGAGAGGATGACCGGAACGCGACGTTCGATGGGAACATCACGGATGTAGGCAGGATCGGGAAGAGTGGCGGCGGTGGAGCCGGCGGAAGAGTCGAAGGGATTCAGCGGCTTCACGACCGGAGGAGTAGAGGCGGCGGACCGGTCGGAGAGGTTGGATCCCGACATGGCAGGAGCTAGGGTTAGGGGTGGCCCGGGCGGGTTAGGGTTTGTAGTGGCTAGGGTGGGAGAGGCGCGAGGTGATCGCGGGGGCGGGAGCAAAAGCAATGGGGAAGGTGGCACGGCGGCAGCGAGTAGTCGGCGGCGCGGGCGTGCGAGGGAACTAGCGGCGGCGGCTGGGAAGCGACGGCGACGCGGCTAGGGTAGAGGATCGGAGGAAGGCTGATACCATGTAGAAGGTTATGCAACTCACGATATATTGATCGGGTGCAATATGCACGTATATATAAGTACAAAGGATAGCCACGTCCTCAACTATACATGGAAGGAGGAGGGCTTGTTGTACAAGAAATGCACATATGTATCTACATCTCAACATATACTGCCGGATGCTCTGATGTACATACACGGGTTGATGCCTGTACGGCCGACGGAGCGCATCGATTAGAATTGGCGGCGACGAGAAAATCTTGGATTCCATAACCTAATAACCTAACTTTTTCTAGCTAGATATATTGAAGGGGTACGGTAATAATAATGAAGGGCACTGGTGGGTAATTTATTTGAACTATTATATAAATAAATTATTTTGGAGATCCATTGGTCGTAATCAGCTAGTTAGTTTAATTAATGGCCGGATGTTTCTAATTTTTTGGGATTTTCTAAGCTAATTATCTTTATTCTGGTGATCCCATCAAATACTTTTTATATATAAATAGATGTGCCTGTGTGTTGCGACGGATTCAAAGTAGTAGAATAGTAGTACTTGTTCACAAACTTGAAAGAAATCACTCTTGTTTTGATATACTCCTAATATATTGCTCCCTCCGTTCTTAAATATTTGTCTTTTTAGAGATTTCAAATGGACTATCACATACGGATTATATAGACATATTTTGAAGTGTAGATTCACTCATTTCGCTCCGTATGTAGTCACTTATTGAAATCTCTAAAAAGACAAATATTTAGGAACGGAGGAAGTACTTTTCACTCAAAATATATTTCTCAGGCTATTTTGATGAGGTGAGGGAGGGATGTGGTTGCTTTCAAGATAATAAGGGGTTTTCTGCAAATTGGAGTAGAGAAGTGGGTTATTGTTCCAAAAATGCCACAACTTACCTCACAACCGTCAGATGCAGATCTAATGGTCAGAAACGACGGATGGCAGACACACCACCATCACCAACTGAGTCTTTTATAGGAGTAGGAGTAGAGAAACATGTATAAATTGTAACATTTTGGTTCTGCTCCTTGGCACGATTGATAGATAGAAATAACGATTGGAAACGCTAGTGCGGGGCTATTTCCGCCAGATAAGCAGGGTACGTAGTAGCTAGGTTGGCGCATCGTCGGTTTGGTCACACGTGGTCCGACATGTTCTAGTGTTTCTAGCAAGATGCCCGCGTGTTGCACGAAGTTGATGGAAAAGGTAAGCACAACTTATAAATTCACGGATGGAGTACTAGTTACAGTGATGCATATAATTAAGCAAAGGGATCGCACATGTCGGTATTGACTAGAATGAGAATGCAACAACACAATAAGAATTAAGGCCACGATGATAATGCAATCGCAGTGATGGTTACAGAAGGCAAGAAGAAAGATGCATCCATCAACGTACGACCTCCTCCTCCTCAACTTAGTGCGCCGGGCCACCGACCGGTGGCTAAGGAGTGGCGACTTTTGTGGCGAGGTCGAGGTGCTTCTCAGTAAAGGCATCCAACGCTTCCAGCCGGTTGAGGAAGGCCAACGTCATAGCGTCCTCACTGGCCTTGTAGATACCTATGTACACGATTTGCTCGTACACGTGGATGTGTAGGTCGACGAATTCTTGCAGGGCGAGGCGCCTCGCGGAGAGCGTGACCTCCAGGTGGACATTCTTCATGGTGTCGGCGGGCAGTCGCAGGGCCACCAGTGCTTGAAAGAGGTTCCGGCCATGGAGGCCGATTAGGGTGACAGGCAATGAGGAGCCCGGGCGCGCGGGCTGGAGGAGTAAGGCGATGTTTTCCGCGAGCTTCTTGAGCACGGTGAACTTGTTGGTGGTGGCAACGATCATTTGGTCCAACTGAGAGTTGTAGTTGGCGTCGACGGCGGCCATCCACCAGCCGGTCTCCAACACCGTCTGGAGACGATCCTTGGCGCCATGCCGCAGGCCGACGTTGTGGACCATCTAGCACAGCCACTGATCGCTAGCGCGCATCGCTGCCATGGGTCTGGAGTGTGCTCTTTTGCGCTTAGTGTAGGTGCTTAGGCAAATGCTTAGGTGCGTACGATGTGGTAGATGCATCGGAATGGAGGGGCGCCTTTATATGAGGGCAAACTGTGTTGCATTCACATCGTGCAGCCTCTTTTCCCGGTCCTCCTCCCATTACTTCCCTTATGCATTAATTGAAGGAGGATGCATTGGCCTGCGCCGCCCGCTGTCAAATCGAATAGTACTGCGCCGCCCGCTGCACGCCTGGCTGAACACGCCTCCTCGCCTCCATCAAACCCCTCCGTTAAACCCGCATGCAAACCGAGAAACCTACTCCGGCCACTGCTACCTCTTGAGCACTGCGTTGGTTTTCCCTTGAAGAGGAAAGGGTGATGCAGCAAAGTAGCGTAAGTATTTCCCTCAGTTTTTGAGAACCAAGGTATCAATCCAGTAGGAGGCCACGCTCAAGTCCCTTGTACCTACACAAACAAATAAGAACCTTGCAACCAACGCGATAAAGGGGTTGTCAATCCCTTCATGGCCACTTGCAAAAGTGAGATCTGATAGACATGATAAGATAATATTTTTGGTATTTTTATGATAAAGATTAAAAGTAAAGATTGCAAAATAAACGGCGCTAGAAATAGCTTGTTAACGGGAGATTAATATGATGAAAAATAGACCCAGGGGCCATAGGTTTCACTAGTGGCTTCTCACAAGATAGCATAAGTATTACGGTGGGTGAACAAATTACTGTCGAGCAATTGATAGAATTGAGCATAGTTATGAGAATATCTAGGTATGATCATGTATATAGGCATCACGTCCGTGACAAGTAGACCGACTCCTGCCTGCATCTACTACTATTACTCCACACATCGACCGCTATCCAACATGCATCTAGAGTATTAAGTTCATAAGAATAGAGTAACGCTTTAAGCAAGATGACATGATGTAGAGGGATAAACTCAAGCAATATGATATAAACCCCATCTTTTTATCCTCGATGGCAACAATACAATATGTGTCGTTTCCCCTACTGTCACTGGGATCGAGCACCGCAAGATTGAACCCAAAGATAAGCACTTCTCCCATTGCAAGAAAGATCAATCTAGTAGGCCAAACCAAACTGATAATTCGAAGAGACTTGCAAAGATAACCAATCATACATAAAAGAATTCAGAGGATATTCAAATATTGTTCATAGATAATTTTGATCATAAACCCACAATTCATCGGATCTCGACAAACACGCCGCAAAAGAAGATTACATCGATTAGATCTCCAAGAGAATCGAGGAGAACTTTGTATTGAGATCCAAAGAGAGAGAAGAAGCCATCTAGCTAATAACTATGGACCTGAAGGTCTGAGGTAAACTACTCACACATCATTGGAGAGGCTATGGTGTTGATGTAGAAGCCCTCCGTGATCAATGCCCCCTCCGGCGGAGCGCCGGAAAAGGCCCCAAGATGGGATCTCACGGGTACAGAAGGTTGCGGCGGTGGAAATAGGGTTTCGGCTCCTGTTCTGATGTTTCCAGGGTATATGAGTATATATAGGCGAAAGAGGTCGGTCAGGAGAGCTACGAGGGGCCCACGAGGGTGGGGGCGCGCCCAGGGGGGCAGGCGCGCCTCCCTGCCTCGTGGCCTCCTCGTTGATTGCTTGACGTCCACTCCAAGTCCTCTGGATCACGTTTGTTTCAAAAATCACGTTCTCGAAGGTTTCATTCCGTTTGGACTCCGTTTGATATTCCTTTCGTTCGAAACACTGAAATAGGCAAAAAGACAGCAATTTGGGCTGGGCATCCGGTTAATAGGTTAGTCCCAAAAATAATATAAAAGTGTATAATAAAGCCCATTGAACATCCAAAACAGATAATATAATAGCATGGAACAACAAAAAATTATAGATACGTTGGAGACGTATCTGCCACACGTCCGTTCATGAGAGGGCCGGAATTAAACGCAACACCGGCCGAGCTCCTCCCGTCCGCTCTCAGTTTAAACGAGGCCAGACGCCAGCCAAGCTCCTACCGTCCGCCCTCTATTTACACGAGGCCAGACAGACAACGGGCAAGAATCGCACCCCTCCGCTGCTCCCCCATCTCCTCCTTCACCATTTTCTCCACTCTTCCGATGGCTTCCGAGGAGCCATTCTCCGGCATATTACCCGGCTGGGTGGCCCGCCGAGCCCTCCGGATACGGGCGAGGCCGCTCGGTGCTTCACCAACCATGCTTGGCCCGACGGAGCCAGTTGCCGCCCCAAGCAGGCGTGTCGTTCAGTAACTCGCCGCTCCAGTTCAGCTCGATGAGGAGTGGCGAGTTGCTCCACGCCGGCACGGCAGCGAGCACACCGGTACGGGCGTCGTCGTTGCCGCGTCATACCGCGCCACCAGTGTCTGCGGTGCCGCGCCTCCCGTGTCAGTGGGCGCACCTCCCGTGCCTGCGGCAGCGCCATGTAGGCAGAGACAGAAGCCGGGTGCGTGGAGAGCGACGAGTCGGTGGCCAGCTTCTCCGTGTCCGCCGCCATCGTCGAGGAGAAGTAGAACACGGGAGGACGCCGCCACTTGGGTCCCATGAAGGCCACCGCTGAGGCGACGACTGCGCATTCAGGTGGTTTCTTTGCTTCTTCGTCTCTTCCGAGGACCTTCGTCGACCCCGCAAGAGTCTGCCGGACATGAGGAAGACAAAGGGATCCGCGGGCGGCCATTTAGATTATGTACTCCCTCTCCAGCTGGTGGGAAATATTTGTTCTAAGAATGGATAAATTGTATGTATCTATAACTAAAATAAGTCTAGATACATCCATTTCCAGGACAAGTATTTCCGGACGGAGGGAGTATTAATTATACCAAGAGAGCCGGATTGGCACCGCTTAGTTCATGTAAATGTAATGAAATCCATCATGTTTATATGAAGATCCACCTTTTTTATACGAAATCCTTCATGCTTATATGAAATCAGTCCGTGTTTGCACGAATTTCATCTGGTTGGTTAGAGTTGTGAAAATGTATGCCGCTGGCGTTTGATGTCGTCCTCCGCGGAAGGAAGCGGGAGGAAATTTGCCGGCTGCCGTTGGAGATGCTCTTATGCTGGAAATAATAGAGTGACATCCAATCCATTTGAGTTAATTGCGTGTATGATTGTCCCTCTATAAAAAGTTAATTGCATGTACAGTGTACACGTGACTTGCAGGGTGGCTACAGCTTCGTACAGAAAGTTAAAAAGAAACAAGTCCATCCTTAATCTTGTATTCTAAGTACTCTGTGGGTTCCACTGTCAGTACAGTAGCGAAAGAAGTATATATTAAATAAGTAATATATAATATAAAAATCTAAAGTTAAAGACAGAATTCGAACTCATGTCATCGCGTTGCGAGCATCCGGCGCTAACCAGTCCAGCACATTTTTGTTGTAGACCATGCTGGAGATATATCTCCATGTCTACTCTTATACTCCATCCGTTCCTAAATATTTGTCTTTTTCAGATTTCAAATGGACTACCACATACGGATGTGTATGTAGACATATTTTAGAGTGTAGATTCACTCATTTTGCTCCATATGTAGTCACTTGTTGAAATCTCTAAAAAGACAAATATTTAGGAACGGAGGGAGTAGAAAACAGAGTTGGTGATGATGGTGTGCGTGCCATCCTGCAATATAGGCCGTCGGATTTATATCTAACGGATAGGAAGAAAACTATGGCAATTTTGCAAAAATATACCCACACCCCTCTCCACGTTCGCAAATACGGCCTTCCCTCGTTCATCCTTTTCTCTCACAAGATAAACTACTCATACAAATGCATCTTGATGTTCCGTGCAACGCACGGGCATCTAGCTAGTTTCTTTTAAAATAGTTACTGCGATAATTGGGTTGAAGTGATATATTTTATGTCTGCCCCGAATGATTTCAGATTCACTAGTAGTAACAAAGAAAAGGTTGCCTTGTTAATTAACAGAAAACAGGGTGAAAACTATCACATGAGGCCGGTAAAAACGAGGCACACTGGGTTCAGCGTCATCGTCACTACAGCTGTGCGCGCGCGAGAAGTCTACATATCGAGGGGGCTACTGAGCGAGGCACAGAGACACAATGTTCGAGAGAGAAACCAATTGACAGATTACGATCAGATCGAGTTGTCACCCTTCTGCTGTCATTGTTGGGGTGGGGGGGAGGGGGAGGGAGAGAAAGACGTATCGAGAGTGTGCGCGGTAGGCACAGAGGCACAACTAGCGAGTGTGTGTGTATGTGTGTGTGTGTTTGAAAGAGGAGTAGATAGATTACTATCAAGATCGAGGTGCCGCCCTACTCCTTCGGTGTCGGGTAGTGTGTGTGCGTGTGTGTGTGTTTGAGAGAGAAGCCAGTCGATAGATTAGTATCAAGATCGAGGTGTCACCCTACTCCTTCGGTGTTGGGAAGTGTGTGTGTGTGGTTGTGTGGGTGTGGGTGTCGTGTCGGGGGGGGGGCAGTGACACTTACATATCCCTACTCTTATAAAAAACAGAGTTGGTGATGATGGTGTTCCTGCCATCCTGCAATATAGGCCATCCGATTTATATCCGACGGATAGGAAGGAAACTGTGGCAATTTTGCAAAAAGATACCCACACCCCTCTCCGCATTTGCAAATAAGGCATTCCCTCGTTCATCCTTTTCTCCCACAAGATAAACTACTCATACAAATGCATCTTGATGTTCGGTGCAACGCATGGGCATCTTGCTAGTAGGGAGAAGGAGTTTGTGTGACACATATCTAGCTATATTAAGGGATAGGTAGATAGCATTTGTGCGAGGCATACTTAAAGCATCACGAAGATAAACAAAATTGTGTGCATGCAAGTGCCGGAAAAATGAAGCGAGAAACAATGTGTATGTGCGCGCGCGTGTGTGTGTGTGAGAGAGAGAGGGAGAGAGAGAGAGAGAGAGCGAAATCTCAAAACAAAAGGTGCTCTGCTGGAATCCCATTGTATGTATTCATATGGTTCCGGAACTCGAGTTAACCTTAGGCATATGTGTGAGAGACATTATTATACTTTGAGACATTAGTGGCTGTGGGTGGGCGGAATTAAAGGGGTGGGCGTGTTCGACAGAGAGAGCGTGTGTGTTTCTGTGTGAGAGACTTGTAGGACGGGGTAGAAAGACGAATTCTAACCTTGACGGAGGGAGAGAAATACACGAAGTGCGCGTGTGTGATTCCGATGCCCACAGGGAAATGAGATATGTATGCGTGTGAGAGAGATTGCACAATTCATTCACGTATCACTATCTAGCGATCGTGGACGTGCATCGCTTGAACATAAATCAATATCTACTTCGTATCGTGGCCAAAGGTACAATATCGATTCAACGCTATAAAGATTGGACACTCACATATCACATTTTTTCTATTTAAATAAACCTTTTCAGTTGTGCATGCCAAAGTTACAGTGATGTTTCTTCAAACAACCAATGTAGCTATCATGTACATGCACCATTGTTACTCTTGCATTCAAAATCATTAGTCTTGGATGATTTAAGGTTCTATTATGAAGTAATATATGTAATATTCATATATGAATTCAACGGGTACGCAATTTATGAAATGGAGGCTATGTAATCATATGAGGTAACACTTTTAAGTAGCGGACTACAATATCCATTTCTTTTTGTGCGCCTCTACACTAACACGTCAATGCATTATGTTTAAAGTAAATAACCAATTGCACTAAATTATCTATTTACACGAGAAATACATAGGCTGAGCGTTTGATCCCTTTTTTGTGAACGCGCCACTACACCCGTACGATTGGCCGCGCCCGTGTGAACGTCCAAGTTATCGGCGCATCATCCCGAGTTATTGTCTTTTTTTCTGGGGTGGACTTCACACCAGTTATTAACTGCTGACGCGTGCCCCGTGTACACAGTCTCGCATGACCTTCCCGCTAGCACGGTCCAAAATTAGTTGAAACTGGATACGAACGATCCCGCGGGCGGCAAAATCTCCCGCCTCCTTCTAAAATTTCCGCCACCTTAGTCTTTAGCATGCGAAATTCCCCTTTTGTCCTTGGTGCACGGAGACCAACAGTTACAATACCGCCCTCATCTACATAATAGGTCGGGGCTGCTTTGGTAACTTCCGGTTCCCCCCACTACACGGCACCCCCATTTCCTCTCCCCCTCCCGCAAAAACGACTAACTCCACAGCACCAGAGCATCTCACATCACGCCGTCCGTACTTCATCGGCCTTTCTCCCCTCCCCTCTCGAAACCCTAGACTGCTCATCCACCGGCGTACCAGAGCCCATTCACTGCCAGCGGCGTCCACCTCGCCGGATCTGCTTCTGCGGCCGCATCTACCCCTCCCACCTCCCCTAGAAACAAGTAGACTGCTCATCCACCACTGTACCACAGCCCATTCAGTGCCGGCCTTGTCCACGGCGCCGGATCTGCTTCGCCGGTACTCTCGTCAACCGCAGCGCATCTGCAGCGGCTCATTCGTACTCCCCACCGGAGACGCTTCGTCCACACCCCCCGGAGCCGCCCCACCGACGCCCCCGTCGACGGCCTCTGATCCTCTTCGCCGACACCTTCCTCAACCCTACCGGAGCCGCTTCGCCGACACCATCGTCAACCCCACCGGAGTAGCTTCGCCTATACCATTTTCAACCCTACCGGGGCCGCTTTGCCAACTCACAAGTCCACGGCCTCAGATCCGCTTCCTCGCACCCTCATCCAACCTACCGGAGCAGCTTCTGACGCCCCGTCCACGGCCGCAGATCCGCATCGTCGACACCATCCTTAACCCAACCACCGGAGCAGCTTCACCTACGCCCTCGTCCACGGCCACAGATCCGCTTCGCCCACACCGTAGTCCACCCTACCGGAGCCGCTCCACAAACACCCTACTCGACGGTTCTAGATCTCCTTACCGGACCCCGACAGCCAGCGCAGCGTCATCACCCTTGACGTTTCTAACCTGATTCCCACCGTCTGGCAAGATGCCAAGCACCCGCCACGGCCTAGGTACTTGTCACCTTTAAACCCGTCCAGCATCACCTGCCCGATGTACTTCAAATATACTAACAGGTCGCTGTTACCTGTTATGCAGCTGGCAAAAACTACAAGGACGATGTTTCTTCTGGATCTAACAGCTTGGCCAACCAAGATCCTGGACCGAGGCATTGCTATGATCTTGTAAGCGCGTCTCTCTCTCTTGTATTGTTCTGTGCCTGCCAGCGTGCTTTGCTAGGATTTTCGACCAGTAATCCCTTTGTGCAGACAATGATTTCTACTACTGGCTGCTAAATTAGATATGTAGATGTCATACATGATACTACCTCGTACCTCCGTTCCTAAATATAAGTCTTTCTAGAGATTCCACTATAGGCTACATACGGAGCAAAATGAGTGAATCTACACTCGAAAATGCATCTATATACATCTGTATGTGGTCCATACTGGAATCTCTACATAGACATATATTTAGGAACAGAGGCAGTACATTACACAAAATCGTAGGTGGCATGTAGGAATTCCAGTGCACTACATTAGGCTCCCTTAGAGTGCCTGCTAGTCCAGCACATAGAGTCATGGCTAGTTTATGCTACGCACACAATCATTAATTGGTGGTTTAAATATGCGCAAGGGATATGCAATGTATTATCATGTAGAGATGTCTGAAATTAGCCGTGTCAACTTGCAAATAGGGTTACACAATGAAAAAGTGCAAGATGTATGTGGCAATTTCATGGAACATCGCAAAAAAAGGAGAGCCAGCGGTGAGCCTATACAGTGTGCTATGGTACGTCACTCCTCCATTACAATCATCGTGACATGTTATTTGTATATCAGTTCTATTGGCGAAGTTTCTTAGGGACAGTTATTACGAGTTATCCTAAGAAAATAAGCACCTGTGAATATAAGCTCCATGTAATAAGCCAACCAGTTCTTTTCATTGCGTTTTGAGCTTATCTTTGGTATGATCAGCGAAAAATTTAGATTGCATTATATTTTTTCATTTTGCTGCCCATATGAAAATTAATTTGACTTGCAAACATCACAAATTGAACCAAGTGCAGTAATTAATATGATAGGAAAGCAGACCATCACTATTTGCTCAAAATGCAAATACAAAGATACCATCTACTTGGCACAATCTACTTTGGTCAATGTTTTCCATAGAGATCCCATTGCCTAATTTAAACGAAGAACGCATGACCCACATTTAAATGAAGAACAATTATTTATTGAAATTCGATGGTCCAAGTGGTTGGTTATTATCATATAGCAGCACCACCTGAAAGCATCATATAGCAGTAGCAGCTCATAACAACTCATCATACAGCAGCAGCAGCAGCAGCAGTGTGCAATTCATCATATACTAGCAGCAGCTCATAGCAATTCATCATATAGCACCAGCAGAAGCAGCTCATAGCAATTCATCATATAGCAGCAGCAGGAGCAGCTCATAGCAATTCATCATATAGCAGCAGCAGGAGCAGCTCATAGCAATTCATCATATAGCAGCAACAGGAGCAGCTCATAGCAATTCATCATATAGCATCAGCAGGAGCAGCTCATAGCAATTCATCATACAGCAGCAGCAGGAGCAGCTTATAGCAACTCATCAAATAGCAGCAGCAGCTCATAGCAATTCATCATATAGCAGCAACAGCAGCTCATAGCAATTCATCATATAGCAGTAGCAGCTCATAGCAATTCATCATATAGCAGCAGCAGGAGCAGCTCATAGCAATGCATCATATAGCAACAGCAGAAGTAGCTCATAGCAATTCATCGTATAGTGGATCAGAATGAAAATTTGGCAAAAAATCGGAGGAGATCCTCACCTTGTTGGATGAGCTCATCCTTCAGCAGCACCTCAAGGTCACGGCCTGGGAGGTGGGGAGGGGGAATAAGGTGCCTTCTGCCGCAGTGTGGCATCAGCCGTAGTTGTGCAGCGCCTGCCGGAGTAGTGCGTTGGACGAACCACAATGGAGCAGCTGCTAGAGACCATGAGAATGAGGGGCGGCGCCAGAGGGAGGAGCAGCCAGGGAGATTTGCCCCTACCCGCTGGCCATGTAGCCTAGATAGAGCATCGTCGAGGACCAGGCCAGATGGGACCAGTGGCGACGGCTCGCTGGAGGAACCCTAGTGCTGCAGGCAGGGGATCGAGGTAGAGGGAAAGGGGAGAGGAGATGCAAGCGGGCAGGGCAATGAACGCTTGCGTGTTTGTTTTTACTTGAGGGTAAGGTGTGACGCGGGCGTCAGCAGTTGCATTTTGAGTGCAATATACACAGACAACAGAGTCATTTCACTATTCCCCTTCCCTTCAATTTTTAGTGAGGTTCTACCCGAAACACCCCCCTCGAAAGCGAAATTAGTTAAGCCCAAGCCCATAACTCAAAAATGACTTCCTTACATCTTTTATGGCTTATTTTGACAATAAGCCCTGAAAAGACGGAATAGAACTGGCCCTTAACCTGCAATTCAATTGTGCGTGCAATGATGAATCACTCCTGCCTGCTATAGTGTACATTTAGGCATCATCATACATGGCATAACCTAATACATGTGCATTCCATTGTAGAATCTGGAATATGCATTGTTTATGTTAGTTCATACGTTGCACATGATGTTTAAATGCCCCTTAAATCTGGTCAGTCAGGTGATGGTCTTAAAGCCTCCTTCTTTGCTTCTTTTATTGATATGTAAGATTTGCTCACACATCTGTTCAATTGCTTGTTTGCATCAGCCAGCCATACTAAGACTGTTTGCTTTGATTACTTGTTGTTATTGACCTAACACTCTCACAGAGCTTGTCAACGATTTAAACACTAAGGGCTGCTGTAGTGGGGCCTTTTCTAACTCATAGGTGAAATAAAGGTTTGGCTGTACACTAAAGTAGGCTCTCGAAGAGTACCTGGAGATCCAGTTCGAAGGTATGCCTAGTTTTTACATAGTGCAGACATAGTAAATGCTCATTTCATTGTGTGCAAGTGCAAGAGATGCGGCATGTTTCATTATGTGGTGTTGTTTTGTTATAATCTCATCCTTTTGTGTTCACATACTCGAAAGTATGCATATTTATCTTCCAAGGAGACGAGTAACTAGTTTGTGTCACCTTGCAGACACTACAAAAAAAAGACATATCCGTGACATTTTGGGCCGAACGAATTTTGTTCATACTTATGACACTTCTATGATGATAATTGTGACAAAACCCGGTATCATCGTAGATGTGGTGGGGTCCTACTTCTATGACAAAAAATCATGACAGAAAAAGGGCTTTTCGTCCTGGGCGGGCCGGAGACGCAGCTGCATGAAATTCTTTGGGCCATCCGTGATGGAAAAAACCGTGGTAGAAGCGAGGGCGCGGAAAATATCGGGGAGTCCCCGGTTACGGTGGGTGGTCGGGGCCGAGCGATGCAGGTTTCTCTCGTACGTACGCGCATGTGTGCGAGGTGTTGGGCTCTAACTAAACCCGAGTGAGGCGTTGGGCTCTAACTGAACCCGAGCGATTGCACTGCAGGCTACGCGTTACTGAACCCGAGCGATCGATTGATGGCTGTTAACTGAACCCGATCGAGCGATTCCTTTGCTACTGCTGCTAACTAAAGCCGATCGATGCTGCCTCTGGATGAACAGTGAGCGTTGCGGGGGGGGGGGTTTGGATGAACAGTTCCCGGTGGGGGTGGATGAACAGGACCCCGTGGCGTTGCCTCTGGATGAACAGTGAGCGTTGCTGGGGGTTTGGATGAACAGTTCCCGGAGGGGGTAGATGAACAGGACCCCGATCGTTCGAGCCGGTTGGGGCTGGATGAACAGGACCCCGTGGAGGGCAGGATGAACAGGACCACCCCGTGGAGGGCAGGATGAACAGGAGACGGTGGAGGGCTGGATGAACAGTAGCCCATGGAGGTGTGGTTGAATAGGAGCCCGTGGAGAGGGCTGGTTGAACAGTAGCCGGTGGAGTAGCGCGCGGTGGAGGCTGGATGAACAGGAGCCCATGGATGAACAGTCGCAGGTGGAGGCTGGAGGAGGTCGACGGTGGATGAACAGTAGCCCGTGGAGGCTGGAGGGGGTCGACGGTGGAGATGAACAGTATCCCGCGGAGTCCCGTTTTGCGGTACGCCAGACCCCTCCTGATGAACAGGACCCCCGTTTCGACCGTAGCGCTCCAACACAAGTCCGTTTCCTCCGTTTTGTGGTACACCACACCCCTCCCGATCAACAGGACCCCCGTTTCGACCGTAGGAGGTCCGTTTCCTCCGTTTTGCGGTACGCCAGACCCCTCCCGATGAACAGGGTCCTGTTTCGAACATGGCCGGTCGAACACAAGGCCGTTTCCTCCGTTCTGCGGTACGCCAGGCCTCGTTTCCATCGGCTGTTCCGTCCAAGCCCTCCCGATGAACACGACGACACATTCCGTTTTGACCCAGCAGGTTGGCTCCCCATGAACACGACGACGACGCTGTTTCTCCGTTCCGACCCAGCCATGTACACGAGCCTTGGCCGTACGTACGCGCGAGTAGGCATTCGAGACACCGCCCGTATGTACGTACATGGCCGTATTTACTTTCTTGCACCCTGGCCGCTGTACATACGTGTACATGCTACGTGCGCGCCTCTACATCGACCAGTATGTACGTACACATTCGCGTCCAGAATGACAACGCTACGTACGCTTGGACCAGGTGGGTCCCGACTGTCAGCACTTCCTTGTGTGCGAAGATGTAGTTGGTGGGTCCCAGCAGTCAGGGGGAAATGTTTTTTTTCGCGAAATACGGTGGCCCGTCCGGTGGGTCCCTGCTGTCAGGTGGAGGAATAATTATTTTGCGCGTAATAAGGAGGCACTTCCTTGCTGCGGCCGTGGACCCAGCTGTCAGCCTCTCCACGTACAGTCCACGTCCGATGGAAGCCGTTCCTTGACCACGTTGACCACGCCACGCCGAGAGCACCAGGGCGGTGGATGACGGCGAGGCCTAGGAAGGGGACGACACGGAGCCGGGGAAGACGCGGCAGTGGATGCCCACGCGTAGAGGAGTACGAGGGTTCACTGGTTCGCTGCGGTGTGAGGCTGCCGTCGCCGCAGAATAACAGGGGGTGTGGGTGAGTAGAGGGATAGCCTGGCCAGCGGTGGGAGTAGAGGGGGCGGTGAGGCCTCCGCCGCATCGCAGCCGGCCACGGGAGGCAGGAGCACGAGGCACGACCGGCGCTGGTTTGGGCGGCTGGAGCAAGAAGACCAGAGGTTGAAGAAGCACTACGGCCGTTGGATGGACATCGTACGGTCACTGGAGCTAGAATCGTGCATATTGACTAAGTTGACAAAGCCCTCCGTCCCCGTCAACTTAGTAGGCCCACAAGTCAGCCTGCCACTATACTGGGTCCCAACTAGTAGGGGAGTATTCATTTTTTGTGCGTAATAAGGAGGCACTTCCTTGCGTGCGAAGATATAGCTGGTGGGTCCGAGCTGTCAGCGGCGGTAACATTTTTTTCGCGAAATACAGAGGCCCTTTCGGTGGGTCCCTGATGTCAGGTGGAGGAATCATTATTTTGCGCGTAATAAGGAGGCATTTCCTTGGTGCGGCCGTGGACCCAGCTGTCGGCCTCTCCACGTACAGTCCACTTCAGATGCATGTCGGTCGTTGACCACGTTGACCAGGCCGCGCCGAGAGCACCAGGGCGGTGGACGACGGCGAGGCCTAGGAAGGGAACGACACGGAGGCAGGGAAGACTCGGCAGTTGTTTCCCACGCGAAGGGGAGTACGACTGTACGAGGGTTTACTGGTTCGTCTGCCGTCGCCGGAGAATAACAACAGGTGTGGGTGAGTAGAGGGATGGCTAGGCCAGCGATGGGAGTACGGTGGGGCGGTGAGGCCTGCGCGGCAGCACAGCCGGCCGCGGGGAGGAGGGAGCAGGCAGTCCCGCCGGCGCTTGTTTGAGCGGCTGGAGCAGGAAGAGCAGAGATTGAAGAAGCACGACGGCCGTTGGATGGACATCCAACAGTCACTGCTTGTGCGTCAACCTTTTTTTAGGAAAGCCTCAAATCTGTGGAAAACAGCATACAGCCCATCTGCCATTATTTCTAATAATTTACAGCCCATTTGCTAATTCTTAAGGTTTTTTGGAGCCCATATTCTTTTTGTTAGCATTACAACCCATATTGTGGCCACGGTTAAAAAATTATACGAAATTTTGCATATTTCGGTGCGGTCCGAACTGTTTTTAATCCCAAAATTTCGAGTCACATTCAAACTGATTTTAAAAATAAATGTATATCAATATAAAATCCAACAAAATTGTCCACGCATAAAAATTAATGTAATTTAAAATCTCGAAATGAAAAAAGAAATTTGAAACTAATTGCCGGTTTGATGTGTTTTATTAATGTACAACCCATTTCTCATTACTGATAGGCCATTTTCTCGGCCAGCCGAATGAAAGCTCTCCTCGTCTTGAAAGATTTGCAGCCCAACAGGCCTGACAAAGCGACTTACTTGGCAAATCACAAAAAACTGGGCTGTGGCCGTGGACCCAGCTGTCAGCCTCTCCACGTACAGTACTCTTCCGATGGAAGTCGGTCGTTGACCACATTGACCACGCCGCGCCGAGAGCACCAAGGCGGTGGACGACGGCGAGGCCTAGGAAGGGGACGACGCGGAGCCGGGGAAGACGCGGTAGTGGATGCCCACGCGGAGAGGAGTACGAGGGTTCACTGGTTCGGCTGCGGTGTGAGGCTGCCGTCGCCGCAGGGCCTGGCTAGCGGTGGGAGTAGTAGGGGGCGATGAGGCCTCAACGGCAGCACAGCCGGCCACTGGAGGCAGGAGCAGGCGGTCTCGCCGGCGCTGGTTTGGGCGGCTGGTGCAAGAAGAGCAGCGATTGAAGAAGCAGCAGGACCGTTCGATTCAAATCCAACGGTTACTGCTGCTAGAATCGTTTGTTGACTAAGTTGACAAGCCCTGCGTACGCGTCAACTTAGTAGGCCCACAGGTCAGCCTCCCAACCGGTGCGCCCCAGATGTCAGTGGGAGGAATCATTTTTTTCGCGTAATAAGGAGGCAGTTGATTGCGTGCGGCCAGGCCAGCGGAGGGAGTAGGGTGGGCCGGGGAAGCCTGCGCGGCATCACAGCGGGCCACAAGAGGAGGGAGCAGGCAGTCCCGCCGGCGCTAGTTTAGGCGGCTGGAGCAGGAAGATCAGAGATTGAAGAAGCACGTCGGCCGTTGGATGGACATCCAACAGTCACTGCTGCTAGAATCGTGTGTTGACTGACAAAGCCTTGCGTAAACAAGTCAGCCTCGAAATCTGTGGCGTGTACAGCCCATTTGCTATTATTTTTATAATTTTTACTCATTTTCTAATTCATATGGAATTTATTGCAGCCCGTTTTCCATTTTTAGAATTGCTGCCCATTTTCTGGTCAGTACCAGGGTCAAAAAATTAACTAAATATGTGGGAAATTTTGAAAATTCGCAAATTTTTGCTGGGGAACAAAATATTCTTAATCCAAAAATTAGTAGCCATACTAAAACAAATTTAAAAATAAATTAGTACTATGTCATGTTAAATCCAATGAAATACGTATAAGATATCAGTGAAGAACAAAAACAAAAAAAGAAACTAATATCCCATTTGCTATAATTTTTTTGGAATTTTCAACCCCTTTTGATATTACTTTTAACAGACACTGACCATACTCTTTGGCCAGGCCGGAATGCATCCCTCCTCGTCTTGAAAGATTTGCAGCCCAGTAAGTCGGAGAAAACAAATAGGCCTAGCTTGGGTATTCTTCAAAAAGAAATACTGGGCTACCTATTTTCCCAAAGAAAAAACTGCTGGGCTGGTCATGTTGTTAGACGGGCCACAGAGACCGCACAACCCAGTTTATAGCCTGCTCCTCCGAATTACTACTAAAAAAAGTTGTGCAATTCTGTCGTTAATTGACTATACGTTGAAAATGATGTGGGTCCCAGATATCAGCAGGGTGGATTAGAGTAAAAAACGAGGGGTTCATCTGAGTAGTAAAAGAGGCGCTTGCTTGTGTTCGGGAGTGGACCTGGTGGGTCCGTACTGTCATACTCACAACTACAGTCCTCTCCCGATTCACTATGTTGACAGGGACCGTTTCGAAAAAAAACTATGTTGACAGGGCCGGACGGCGGCGCCGCGGCGAGCGCACCAAGGCGGAGGATAAAGCGCTGTCGCCAATGTGCTGGGCTGGGTTGGACATTCTTATTGAAAAATAAAAATGGACCTGATCTATTTACGACGTTGACTACGATTTGCATGGGTCCGCTGGTTGCAGGAAGAAAATGCTGGGAGAAAGAAGACTGGTCGCTATCTTTGCCGAAGAATAATATCGACTGAATGTAACGACACTATCATAGGAAATAATATCCTCCTATTAAATCGTGAATTTAAAGAACTGGTGCATGAGCATTTAGCTTTATTTATTTATTTACTTATTTATGTTTAGGGGACCATGAGCATCTACCTGTGTCAGATTCATGTGAGAGCCTCCCTTCCAGCTAATTATGGGCTTCTCTATTGGGCCTTCATCAGTGGGCTGCATGTTATCAACAAGTGGAAAATGTGTTCCGTACGAAAAATAGTATGCGCTACGTACGGTACGGGGCACTAAAGGATCGAACCATGCAACGACTTCCAAAACATTGTGTTTGTCGTTCTAACAACACATTTATTCAACCAACAGACGAAATATACTACTGATTGTACATTGAAAACAGCAGCAGCAGCAACCAGGGCTGGGGGTGCAACAGAAGCAGTAAGCAGGCCAGAAGAGTGAAGACGCAGCTCTCTCTTCCAAACCAAACATCAGCCATCATTACAAAAGGGCTACCAAAAAAGAACAAGTGTATGCATCAAACTAAATAAAGATCCTACTACACCAAGTGTACGCATCTAACTAACTGGCTCAGTTAGACGTTACTATTTATTAAGCTGTGGAGATTGGCTGACGGCTTGAACCAGATGGGTGCCTGATGGGGGAAACTCCAGCCAGCAGGTCGAAGTCTGATACTTGCGACCCTCTCTCCTACTTTGGGCTGCAGAGCGTGGCGGCACATATCAGGGTATGGTGCATGCAGAGATGCATGGTACGCTGTGTACACACAGTTTTGCCTGATGAACGAAACCGCGCTGCCATCATGATCCTTGCCGTCGGTTATCTCCTGGTTAATCGGATAATTCAGTCCGACAAACAGAGAGCGTGTACCAAGGCTACTTACCAACCTCCAGTCAAAAATTCCTGAAGGCCCAGAGAAGCTGGGATCCTGCTCAAAGACCTTGCAGTGACTGTGATTGTATTCCGCGAAACAACACGTCCGGTATGTGCGAACGATCATCAATCGTTCGCCGTCGTCTGATCGAGCCAGGAACCACCTGCAACTTCCATGCCGCTTTTCTTTGAAAGGTTCTGGGATTAGGAAGGGTAGGGACACCAGGCGGCCTACAACATCATATCAAGTTGGAGTCAAATAACCCTAAAAAAGTTGGAGTCAAATAAAAAAGGGCTCTTGATGTAGTCAATCTTAAGAACAACATGTTATGAGCATGAATATTTTTCAGTAAATGTTGACAGTAATATAAGCAAGCCATCATGATATCATAGGAAAGTAACATACTGCTGTAACAGCCGTTTGTAGCGATGACTGGAGTAGGCCAGCAATACGTCCAGCCATAGAAGGAGTCGACAGCGTAAATGAAGCCCTTGTGTTCAATGGCATCAGAGAACCATGGAGGATGTATGATCCTGCGATGGACGTGCAGATTTATCCACTTACCGCAGTGACCTGTCAGATAGGCGAGACCGCGGTTGAAGAACGCAATTAGCCTGAAGTCTTTATAATTCGCAGATCTTGTGGGCACTTGGCAGATTACAACCTTGAGCAAATCAAACTTGGTATCATGTTGGCTACTGTAAGATTCCGAGTATTCTGGGCTGCGGTGCCAAAGCAGTGCAGTGTTAATCGAAGGAAGGGGGATCAATCGCCGGGTGTAGACCTCCACGAGCATCCAGCTACCGCGACCGTCGACGAGCACCATCCAAGACGTGTTCATGCCGACCCAGTACATACCGTTAATGTAGTTGAGGGTGACGAGGATCGGATCACAGTCAAGGGGGTTGATGCTCGCCACCCTACGATCGTTATGCTGCGTGACACGCCGTTTCTGAAGATCAGGCGGCATCAGCAAGCAAGGAGCTGGCTTAAAAAGCTCCGGCCTGAGGGCTTTGAGTAAATGGTACAGCCCGAACGAGCACGTGGCGAGCGACATGGTACTGAGATTGTCCACACGCGAAACAATGAGCTTGATTACCTCTGTGGGGAGCGAATTCTAGCCACTCTTTCGGCGGACGCTGCTCGGTTCTGCCATTGTTAGTGCTTGGGTTTTGGACAAGGGGGGAGGCGCCTTAGCGGGGATGGAAGAGCGGACAATCATGGAGAAGCGAATATGTGCTGCGGGAAGTGGACAGGTGATGATGACTACAACACGTGTCACGACCGGATTTTGGGATACAAATTCCCAGAAAAACGGCCTATGCGCTCATCAGCCCCAGGATTACTGTTAGCTGATGAGGCACCAACTTGATACAAGAAATCCAAGCAAGTACAAAAATATGTAGTACAAGACCATTTAGGCCTGGGAGTACAACACTTGGTTTCTAATGGTTGAGGGCGGAAGCGGTTGGAAACATCTGCGTCTATGGGACTCCATTTCCCACAAGAACAGCTGACCAGGATAACTCCTATCTTCGCGAGGCTGCAAACGTCAACAGCGTAGGTTCCGAGGGTGTCACCGCGATGCATACCTCCATGCAAGGCAATCTGGCCAAGACAATAGCCAGGGACAAGCCAGTGAGTACGTTTGAATGTACTCGCAAACATTAAGAACACGGGTATAATATATCCAACATACTCCAGATTTAATAGACGATCATACATCCGTCACGAAAATATATGAGAAACCATGATGCACACATATGGATAAAAATATACCAAAATAAAATACTGGGTGCCAAACGAGTGTCTGAATGACTCCTCGAGCGAAAAAATTCAGAATAGTAATACTGGTGCCAAACGAGTGTCTGAATGACTCCTCGAGCGGAAAATGCAGAAATAATAATACTGGTGCCAAACGAGTGTCTGAATGACTCCTCGAGCGGAAAATGCAGAAATAATAATACTGGTGCCAAACGAGTGTCTGAATGACTCCTCGAGCGGAAAATGCAGAAATAATAATACTGGTGCCAAATGAGTGTCTGAATGACTCCTCGAGCGGAAAATGCAGAAATAATAACGCCGCAGTCGGGCGTCTGAGCGACACCACATAAAGGGCTTATAAAAGAATAATCACAGTGAATATCCAGGAGGTAGAACCATCCCAGGGATACTCAATAATATACGTAATATAAATGGTTAGTCCGAAACAATAAATATCATAATCCAAGGGTGCCATAATCATAAACAAAATTTAGTACAATCGTTTCTCCATCCGAAAACCGATAATTTAGTCAAGCCGTAACTCCATCCGAATTCCGTTACTAAGCTCTAGTTAAATCATTCTCCATCCGAATGCCGTTACAGAGTTCTAGTTAAATCGTTCTCCATCCGAATACCGTCACGGAGACTCAACTCAGATTGTGGCCTCTACTCAAGGACATGACTATCCGACAGGATGTATCCTCTGCAGAGGGAATACCATTTTCCACGAGTAACGGGATTACTCAGTCCCTCGGGACTAATTCCGTCTACGGTCTTTTGGTTGAAAACACGCCTGACCTGCACACACCAGCTTAACTCACCAGTGCCTGGAATCACCCACGACACCTGCCAAGCAAAACTCTAAGTGGGGAGGCTACAACCTCGACGTAGCATGGGATCACATAATTTATACCGCGCACAAACTGGGGAAGCTATCCCCTTCGGCTACGACCGAAAACACCCATGCCCCCGGACCGAATGACAGGCTTTAATCCGTGGCCACTGGACCTTCATCACGGCCTCTCTGTACGGTGTGTGCTTTGGAAAGGGGTTGACAACCTACTGAACCATACCCTGTCCCCTGCAGGGACAAGTGGTGGTACCGACAAAAGGAAGCTACTGAACCAGACTCGGTCTACAACCGACTCAGGTGATCCAAGTATCCACCAACAATATTACCACTAGTGAAATAAATCACCACTCCTCGAGCCTCACCATGCTATGCCGGGCATAACTCGTCTCAATGAGGGATTAGGGACAAGCTCGTGTCTACCCAAGACCACGACTTTCCCGCTTCCTACCGGTGTGCAAGAGAAGCTCACGAGGGCGATCCAAATCCTTAGGGTATCCATTGCTGGCCACAAACAACTCCAAAGTGCACTCATGCACGAGACTACATCGATACATAAACTGTCACATCTACTCCAAGTCAAAAGGTGCTGTGATCGCATCAAAACACCACAACAAATATTATGCCAGAGTTCAGAAATGCTTGCCTTCAAGAGTATGCAAAGGATGCACTTAGTGGAAGCTTTCCTCTTCCTCCAAAAATTCCTATTTTGCGAAATACACAAATACAAATATTTCAAACACAGTACCAAAACCTGTCTCAAATATTTTTAAATAAATCTTAAAATAAACTAGATGAAATTTGAGAGAGGTAGGAAAAGGAATCAACTCATTTGGAGTTTTATTTTAAAAGTTATAGCCAGTCAAAGTTTGGTCAACTCTGTTTTTAAATAAAACCAGAAAAAGGAAAACGCTTCAGCAGTAATACGCTTACGCAGCAGGGAAAACGCACTCGGGGGTTTTGCGCCTCCACTTAAACAGAGAGAGGGCGCTGCGCGGGTCGCTGACAGTGGGTCCAGAGGGCCCACTGGTCAGGTTTGACCGTTCCTTCCCTCCTTCTCTTCTCTTCTGCCCGACGGGAGCGGGGCTCCGGCAATCGCCGGCGACGGATGGCGGCTCCTCGGGGGCATCTGCGGGCGGGGATGGAAAGGCTAAACCGAGGCGGTCCTCTAGGTGGTGGTTGGGGCGACGGAGGTGGCAGGAATCACCGGCGGCGAGCTCCGCGGCGGGGGAAAGCTACGGTGGTGAAGTGACATTGTTGCTCCGGTGGCCTCCGACCGAAGCTGGGTAGCTGGGAAGCTCCGCAAGACTACGGGGAGATTCTTGGTGGCGCTGGATTGGCAAAAGGGTGGCCGGCGGCGACGAATCGCGCTGGGGCTTGGTGGCGGCCGAGCTGGCCGGAGTTGAGGGAGACGGCCACTACAGGTCGATCTACTGCTAGGGGAGCTCTACGGGGAGTGTTTGATGTCGCGTGAGTGCTCGGAGGGGCTCGGGGACCCTTTATATAGCGCCCGAGGCAGGTTCCCGCGGTGGCAGAGGATAGGATCGCCGGCGACAGCTGTTGCTGTAGTTGCAGGGCATCCTGGCGGCGACGAGCGCGTTCCAACAGGCAGGAGGATAGGCACGAGCGATTCCCAGGGGCAGCTGGCGCGCTGGTGCGGTTTGGGCGGTGCCGAACATGGCAGAGGCCGCTGCCGACGCCGGCGTGCCGCCAAGGGCGCGGCCAGCGGCGCAGCCGGGCACCAGAGGGATCGTGGAGCAGGGGGCGGCTAGTGCGCGGCTCAGCGATGCAGAGGGGGCCAGGGTCGGGTCGCGTCGCGTGCGGCAGTGCGGCGTGTCGGCGTAGTGCGCACGCGTGCAAAACGTGCGCTCTGGGCGCGCCCAGAGCACGCACGGCACCTGTTCGACGCAATGCCAGCGCGCTCTAGAGCTCGAGGGTGGAGCTGGCACTGCACAGGATGACGGTGGGGGAAGCAAGACACTTAGTGGACAAGGTGGATAGGTCAGGGGTTCAAGTCCATAGTGCAAACCAGAGAGCTTGCCAAAAGTGGCTGTGCACACCAGGTGTTCGACAGAATGCCAGATGCACATAGGCAACTCTTGGAGTGGCCAAAAACTCCAGATCAGTGCCTCCTTAGACACAGGAGATGGTGGTAGGGTCAGTTTGGCAAAAACAGAAAGTTGATAGTGCAAGTTTTGCAAAACTCCAGTTTTGGGCAGGAAGAAAAGGGGTTTAGAACATGCACTTCAAAATCTCCAATGAGCCCAATCTCCTGGACTTAAGAGTTTGGTAGGGAGGGCTACAAGTAGGAGAAAGCTCAGGGTCACTAGAGCAAGGAAAAATATGGTTGCAGTACAAATCACCAAATTGGACCAGAATGCAAAAGAGGTTGATCCACTCAAATTTTCCAAAGAACATCATTGGGTTTTTGCTTGAAGATGAATTGTATGCACCCACTGTCATCTCCAAACACTTGGAAGAATTTTTGAAGAAATATTTAAATGGGTTGCAGTGCAAAAGTGCCTACTGGACCAGATTGGAAAAGTTGGTGTAGAGCTCAAAATCTCCAATGGCCAGAAGGTATCTTTGCATAAAAGTGATGTGGAAACATCACATGACATCCCCAAATTTTGGTGGAATTTTTAAAAGCATTTGTCAAGTGGTTGTAGTGCAAATAGGCCCCAAATGCAAAAGGAATCATTTTAAAGAAAGAAAGCTTTTTGAATAAATAAATCTTGCAACATTTGAATCCACTGATAAATAATGGTTTTATTATAGAGAGAAATCAAGTCCAACAATACCTTTGAAGGTTTCTCCCACTAGAGGCAAAAATCCAAAATCACAAAAGGTAAAACTTGACAAATTGGAAAAGTTTTATTTCCTGGCAATATTTTAATAAACAAAACAAGGCCAAAAATTTTGGGTGTCACAACACGCCGCTTGACTTACGAGACACATACCAGCAGCGTAGGGTCATATCGAAGTCAGGCAACTTGCTTGAGTGATCACAGTACTGGTACTCCCTACAGTACCTGCTACTATGCCCTAACTTGCTTGAGTAGAGTGGTAGTGGAGTAGGACTCTGCTCTACTACTAGCACTGGAGTAGTAGTATGTTCTAATCTAAAATAGTTACAAACTTCAATGCCCGAGCGTGGAACGACTACGAACCGCCATCGGTGCTAACTCCAATCCTGCAAGTCATGGATTTGTTTCTTTTTAACTTTCTGTATGATTCTGTAGCCAGCCTGCAAGTCATGTACACTGTACTGACAGTGGAACCCACAGAGTACTTAGAATACAAGATTAAGGATGCAATTAACTTTTTATAGAGGGAGAATCATACACGCAATTAACTCAAATGGATTGGACGTGACTCTATTATTCTCCAACGACAACCGACAAATTTCCTTTTGCGGGCCGGAGTAGGTTTCTCGGTTTGCATGCGGGTTTAACGGAGGGGTTTGATGGAGGCGAGGAGGCGTGTTCAGCTGGGCGTGCAGTGGACGGCGCAGTACTATGTTGGGGAACGTAGTAATTTAAAAAAAATTCCTACGCAAATGCAAGATCATGGTGATGCATAGCAACGAGAGGGAAGAGTGTTGTCCACGTACCCTCGTAGACCGATAGCGGAAGCGTTAACACAACGCGGTTGATGTAGTCGTACGGCACCTCCGAGTTCAGCACACGTTCAGCTCGATGACGTCCCTCGAACTCCGATCCAGCCGAGTGTTGAGGGAGAGTTTCGTCAGCACGACGGCGTGGTGACAATGATGATGTTCTACCGACGCAGGGCTTCGCCTAAGCACCGCTACGATATTATCGAGGTGTAATATGGTGGAGGGGGGCACCGCACACGGCTAAAAGATCAATGATCAATTGTTGTGTCTATGGGGTGCCCCCCTGCCCCTGTATATAAAGGAGCAAGGGGGAGGCCGCCGGCCAAGGAGGAGGGCGCGCCAAGGGGGGAGTCCTACTCCCACCGGGAGTAGGACTCCTCCTTTCCTTGTTGGAATAGGAGAAGGGAAGGGAGAAGGAGAAAGAAGGAAGGGGGTGCCCCCCCTCCCTAGTCCAATTCGGACTAGTCCATGGGGAGGGGTGCGGCCACCCTTTGGGGCCTTTCTCTCCTTTCCCGTATGGCCCATTAAGGCCCAATACGAATTCCCGTAACTCTTCGGTACTCCGAAAAATACCCGAATCACTCGGAACCTTTCCGAAGTCCGAATATAGTCGTCCAATATATCGATCTTTACGTCTCGGCCATTTCGAGACTCCTCGTCATGTCCCCGATCTCATCCGGGACTCCGAACTCCTTCGGTACATCAAAACACATAAACTCATAATATAACCGTCATCTAACTTTAAGCGTGCGGACCCTACGGGTTCGAGAACTATGTAGACATGACCGAGACACGTCTCCGGTCAATAACCAATAGCGGGACCTGGATGCCCATATTGGCTCCCACATATTCTACGAAGATCTTTATCGGTCAAACCGCATAACAACATACGTTGTTCCCTTTGTCATCGGTATGTTATTTGCCCGAGATTCGATCGTCGGTATCTTAATACCTAGTTCAATCTCGTTACCGGCAAGTCTCTTTACTCGTTCCGTAATACATCATCCCGCAACTAACTCATTAGTTACAATGCTTGCAAGGCTTATAGTGATGTGCATTACCGAGTGGGCCCAGAGATACCTCTCCGACAATCGGAGTGACAAATCCTAATCTCGAAATACGCCAACCCAACAAGTACCTTTGGAGACACCTGTAGAGCACCTTTATAATCACCCAGTTATGTTGTGACGTTTGGTAGCACACAAAGTGTTCCTCCAGTAAACGGGAGTTGCATAATCTCATAGTCATAGGAACATGTATAAGTCATGAAGAAAGCAATAGCAACATACTAAACGATCGAGTGCTAGGCTAACGGAATGGGTCAAGTCAATCACATCATTCTCCTAATGATGTGATCTCGTTAATCAAATGGCAACTCATGTCTATGGCTAGGAAACATAAGCATCTTTGATTAACGAGCTAGTCAAGTAGAGGCATACTAGTGACACTCTGTTTGTCTATGTATTCACACATGTATCAAGTTTCCGGTTAATACAATTCTAGCATGAATAATAAACATATATCATGATATAAGGAAATAAATAATAACTTTATTATTGCCTCCAGGGCATATTTCCTTCATACTATTCGATTTGACAACTACAACTAGTATATTATAAAAAACAAAGAAGAGTAGTAGAGATAGAGATAAGAATAGAGACTAGGGAGGAGCACCATCTACTGCTTCGTGGGCTACTCCTGCACTCCATTCGGCGGCTGCAACGTCCCCTACAGCCACTCCCTCCTGTGCTCCATTCGGCGGGCGCTGTTGAAATTTGGGGAGCGCACTCTCGCGACTGCTAGTAGTGACGACTTCACCGACGACGACTTCTTCCCGGACCTCGGCAACCTCTTCCTCAACGACATGGGCGACAACCTCAACGCCAATGGTGCTGCTCCCGTTGCATCGTATGTGTTTCTGTCCTTCCTGTTCGAAATCGTGGTAGAATTCATGTTTCTAGTTTGTGTCCTAGATTCGATCTGTTCATCTACTATGCTAGTCCACATGATTAGTTTAATCTCTGTTATAACCGTCATGATTTATTTTGTCCTTATTCAGACTAAATCTTGTAGTAACTTGCTCATATATTCAACTGGCAGAACGTCCCCTACAGCCACTCCCATTTCATGAACGGCCTGGTCGATGCCTCCAAGGAGCCCTTCGTCTACTGCTATGAGTGCCCGGTGCCGTTTTGGGGCTCACCGGCGGACATCGTGCATCATCTGACACAGGCGTGCGGCAATCACTACTGGCCCTTGGCGAAGAACATCAAGTACGAGACGTGCTACCCGTTCACCATGCCGGAGTCGCTGGAGGATCAGCGCCGCCTGCTAGTGTCGGAGGAGGACGGCAGCGTCTTCCTCTTGATCGTGGCCACCGGCGAGGCCCACGCAGGCCGCCGCCACATCTCTGTAGTGTGCGTCAGGGGCGACGCCGCTGACGCTGACACTGACACGAGGCCGATGTACGGGTGCGTGCTCACTATTACTACCCCTCAGAGGTACGTGGGCGGCGAGACTGGCTACGCCAAGCATACTTGGACTCTGCCGAGCTGGGACTTTCCCGCCGATGTGGACATGGAAGACGCACGGTGTTATTTGACCCCCAACAATGTGCATGGGGACTCCAAGGAGGTTCACCTGGACATCTGCATATTCAAGTTAAATGTTGATCATTAGTCTTCGCTCAATGTAATCCGCTGTCTAAGCATGTGGAGACTTCCATCCATGATCTTGCTCTATTGGAGTATCGCGCATGAATAAAAGTTTATCCATTTATGGTTTAGTCTAGAATCTTCCATGTATGAATTTTTACTACAGTACTGGTGAAAGACTTATGACGAACCATTTCTTACATATCCTCTGCCCCCTTCCAAGTCATCCTGATTTAATCCCTCCGTCTAGGTGTATAAGGGCATGGTTAATACTTAAATAGTATAGCCAACTGTTGACTATAAGAAAGTGCCATGTCATCTGTAGCCAACATGTATAACAATGGATACTCAAAAACTAATTCTTGAAGATCATTTCCTGCAAAGCACAATAAGAGTTATTTCTTCACAAGTTTTGGATGCAGGTTGAACAGTTGAACGCTTTTGTTTGCAAAAGATACTTTTTTATCTATTTCACCCGGATGTTTGTGAGCTCTAGAGATAAAATAATATCTGAACAAACCTATCGATACACGTTACACATGAGATGACCCCCACATCCTTTGTCAAAATAAACAACTCCCCGATCAATGCATTTCACTCTTCCGTGCAACGCACAGGCACCTTACTATAGATTAGTACGACCAAAAATTGAACTAACATTATATATAGTACGATAAATGATGATGCGTGTCACCTAAAATTATATCATTGAAAACTATGTTCAACTACGATCCAACGATATTGTTTTTGTTGACATGCACTAACATTTTGTCAGTTAAATCTTCAGTCAAATTCAATGGGGGATAAACCATGACCGATGTAGTAGTACTAGTGTAGAGGGCGGCGCTGCATGGGAGTCTCACCTCTCACCCCGCTCATGGCACGGCAGTAAAGCCGTCATATCACAAAACCCAACCACTCCCAGTAATAAGTGGCCTGGTAAAATAAACGGACAAGCAACCATCACATCCCTCCGTCTTTTTGCATTTCATCTCTCTGCATTTACTTTCTCCGGTTCATCTCGCACACTCGATTCCTAGCTACTACTCCTAGTATCCCTAGCTACTACTCCTAGGGCCAGTTCTTTTGGTGGCTTCCCCAGCTTTTCCCATAAGACTAGTCACAGTGGAGAGTAACATTAAGGCGCCTCACTCATTTATTTGGGCTTCTAAACTACTACTAGTAGTACCTCCGTCCTGGTTTATTCCTCACTATTGTAATTTGTGCTAAATTTTGACCAAAGATTTAACTGATAAAATGTTAGTGCATGTGAATGCACTAACATTTCATTACTTAAATTTATGATCAAAATTTGACACAGATTACAATGGGGACCAATAAACCAGGACGGAGGTAGTAGTTATGGGATTACTAATCTAGAAGCCTAAAAGAACTGGCCCCTGGTATTCCTACTAGTAGTAGCACTCAAGTTGGAATTCCAATTGCACGACACAACTTGTTAGGCAAAAAAATTGATACAGGGTGTAGGAAGCGGTTTGGGAATTTGCATGCCTTTCCAACCAGTGAGATACTCCGTACAAACTACGACAGAGAAATAACCACAGAGAAGGAAGCTAAAAGTAAACAATCAAACGAGCATTTTTGCATTTGTTTTGCATTGAATCGTTTCACAAGCTTGACTAGTGCTGTTTTTCTACTTTTACAAAAACCGCATCTTAATGTTAAAACGTGCATTTGCACGTACATAAGTAATAATAGTACTCCCTCCGTCTAGGTGTATAAGTCTTCCCTCCTTCTTGGTCACGGTGCACAACCAAATATGACTTATTGACCTGGACGGAGGGAGTAGCACAGTCTGCAAGCATATATCGAGAGAGACGTGTAGTGCGATAGTATATAGTAAAGTTTGTGCTATATGCACGTACTTGCAAAATGCGTACGAATACACAAGGTTTCCAAACTTTCCCTTTGACATACTTAATTAAGGACGCTAAAAATTCCTGAACGTTCGGGATTTATCATTTGCGTCCCAAAACTAATGAGATCGCCTTATGAAACAAAATTATACTCCTCCTAAAAGCCACGGCGCTCGCAGGAGCGCTTGCGGCACGCCACGAGTGCCCTGGGGCGCGGCCGTTTCCCAGCGCGCCGACACAACTCCTCTTCCTCAGCCTCGCAACTCGCCAGGTGCTGATTGGCGGCTTGCCGGCCGGCGAGCGCGATCTCACCCGTGTGGTGATCCGGCGCCAACAGGTACCCCTCCTCGTTGGAAGCGTGCACACGGTCCACGTACCGCCAAGCGTAGATGAGGCGCTTGAGCCCGACTGCACTCAGGGCGTCGGCACGGGCGTCCTCCGCCACCCTCACGGCTCTCGCACGAGCCTTCTGCCAAAGAGCCAATTGCCTGACTCTCTCGAACGCGACATAGGCCTCCCAGGCAGCTTGTTCCGCGGTGCGCTTCTCTTCCTCGGCCTTCTTCTCCGCCTCTATTTTGGCGCGCTCTACTAGAGGCAAAGCCTCCCACAAGGCGACATCCATTCCTTTCCAAAGCTCCTCAAGGTTGGGGGGCTCGGCGGGCGGCGCGGCGTTCTCCTCGTAGCGGGGAGTCGACGCATGCTCCGACGCGCGTGCTGGCGAGATTGGGAACGCCGACGCGTCCACCTCGACGCGTCGCGGCGAGGAGCGGAACACCGACGCGTCCTCCTCGACTAGTGGCGGCGAGGAACGGAATGGCGACGCATCGCATCGCGGCGAGGAGCGGAACGCCGACCCATCCTCCTCGACTAGTGGCGGCGAGGAACGGAACGGCGACGTGTCGCGTCGCGGCGAGGAGCGGAACACCGACGCGTCCTCCTCGACTAGTGGCGGCGAGGAACGGAACGGCGACGGGTCGCGTCACGGCGAGGAGCGGAACACCAACGCGTCCTCCTCGACTAGTGGCGGCGAGGAACAGAACGACTACGCGTGACCGTCTGCGCGGTGCAGCGAGGGGCACCTAGGGCTTGGGAGGGGCGATGCCATGGTGGTCGACGTGAGAGGGAGGGGGAGGAGATAGCGATGAACGTGAACGTGAGGGGGAGGAGATAGCGATGTCGTGGGAGGCGCGGTATTTATAGCGAGCAATGGCACACCTACGTAAGATATGGACTGAGCTGCACTGATTTAACTGTAGGTCCAGTTGCGTCACTGACATGTGGGCGAGACCCCTGTTGGGCCCATATGTCAGTGAACCAATGCACCTGCAGTTAAGTAACAACTACGTGGGCATATTTGTTGGAGTAAATTACGGGGGAGGGAAGGGGTGGAAATATTGTTGGTCACAACGGATTGGACGAGCGCGGGGGAGGAGAGTCATGCATGCAGATTTTTTCCACACGGGGTGGAGTGGTGGGACCGCCAGAGGGAGAAGGTGAGTCTGGCAGGCATATTGTTTCCACACATGGAGAGGAAAAGATTTGGAGAAGAACGGGCTTCCTGCAGGTATGGGGAACGGTGCATAATAAATCTCATCTTGCATGCCGGGCTAGGTATAGTCTCAAGTCAGTAAAAACATACACGCCCCACACATGTTCATATTTCAAGGTGCACTAAATTATTGCATGCGATGATTAAGGCTGGCCATAATGGTGGTATCTTAGCTGGTATCATGCACACGGGAATAGCAAACATGCTGATGTGGCAAAGAATTAAATAAGAGAGGGGGGTTAGAGTAACTAGTGTTCATGCATGCATTGGTAAACACATTTTTTTGTGAAGAACTACAAAAACTATTCCACCGCCTCTATCTTGCTAAGAGTAGGTCAAATTTTGAATCGAGCCCTTTAAACTAGAAGGGAGGTAGTAGTACTCCAATAGCTGACCTTGGCCCTGTTTGGATCCATGTGTTAGAGTTAGTTTGGGTTAGTTTGAACTCAACTAACCCAAAAAAAATCTAACCCACCCAAGAGGTGCTTTATACTACTCATTATAATCAGTATTGTAGATATTGATATTTTTAGTATAAACGGTTGACGGAAGTAAAAAGGACCAGAGGGAGTATCATGCATGCGGAGTACGCAAAAAAATTGCTCATTTATAGCCGGTCGAAGTCTCAAAGGGCGCAACCGCGCAAGGGAGGCGTAGGTCGTGGGAGGCGCGACGGTTGACGGAATTAATTGAAGTTACACACAAGCCGGCATGGCGTGCGAACAGGCAGAAGCTATACCGTCAGGCCTACGATATGGGTCTAGTAGACATGACATCTAAGTGGGTCCCGCATAGTTCTCGAGAACTCTTTGGGGGCTTGCAACCGTTTATCCACCGGGCAAGCCAGCAACCCCACGCCGTTCGCACGCCCTACTCGTCCCTGTCTTCTACTAGTACAGTAACTTACAACAGTTCGCTCCCAGTCGTCCCGTCCTTCCACATTACGGCAGTTCCACTAATCCTAATCCTCCTCCCAAATCCATGGCGTCCCAAATCTCCATGATCGGCGGTGAGTACAATGTTAGAACCATCACCAGCGATGAGTTCGACGTCATCTACACCCGTTCTTCCGCAACGGTGAAAGAATGCCTTGCTCGCTTCAAACGCATGTTCGAAAAGTCAAATGATGAGTGGGTCGCTGGGCTAGATGTTGAGTACACCACAGTCCTGGGAAGCGAGAAGAAACTAAAGGAGGCAGAGAAGAAGAAGCCCGCCGTGATCCAGGTTTGCGTGCATGACTTATGCTTGGTCTACCACATATGCCATGCCGACGTTGAGTGCGAGGAATTTAAGAAGTTCCTCTAGGGCGGCCGAGTCAAATTCGTTACTGTAGACTTTAGGAACGACAAGGAAATCCTGGGTCGGATAGGCCTCGTTGTAGGCGACCCCTTCGACCTCCAGAAGGAAGGGCTGGTGTCCTCCTCTCAGCCTTCAATGCTGACCCTGGCAGAAGCCATGATTGATCGTTCGTACGCTAAACTGAAGAAACCTCATCACGAGTTTCATCATGCATGGGAGTCGAAGACATTAGATGAAGATCACATCGTGTACGCAGCAATGGATGCCTACCTTTGTTTAAGTATCTACAAGGGTTGGATGAAGAAGCAGAGCCCAGTGTCCGGTTCAAGCAAAGAAGCGTCGGCGAAGAGGAAGAGGGACGAGGACGAGGACGAAGTCGAGGACGTGGACTCAGACTCCGAGTAGGTGGCAGTGCCGTCGCTCATGCTAGTTCTACTGCAGTGTCAAGCGGACTAGTTGTTTAGTTTATTTTCAAGGGTGTGTTGTGCTGAGGCCCCAGCAGAACTATGTTTATGTTCTTTCTCGTTATTTGAACTCTTTAGTACGTACAGTAGTACTAGTACTATGTCTTACTACTGTTCTTATTGTAGTTGGTACTACCGCTCGTATCTTCGTGTTCCTACTGTAGTTAATACGTTCGTACTAGTTGTATAATTTGGGTCAGTCGATTTGTGAAAGAAGTTCGATGGAGTGAAGGAAGAAGACGGCAGGGTGCACATGATCTATCGTATGAGTGTTGGGTGTGGAATGCAGTTCGCCAGAAAAAAAGGATCGTGCCCGGGGTTAAACGGATGGCGGGGGTGGGGCGGGAGCATGGCGGTGGCAGGCGGTTCAGGGGAGGGCGCGGCGGCGGCGGCAGGCGGTTAGGCGTGTGGCGGGCTGAGAAGATGAACCGTGCATCTATTTCGGAGGTTGAAGAAGCCCTTCTAGCCATCCATGTTGCATCAAACGGTTCACAAGAGTCGACTGACCCAAATTGCTCCTTCAGATTGCAGGATCCACATGGCATTCAAGGTCTCAAAGGTAGATTCCGCGTCCGCACCCGGTTTGCGGGCTCGACGCGCGCGCGACCGGCTTCCACCACGACAGCCACCATGCGCGCCTCCTCCGCGCGGGCAGAGACAACAATGACACGCTAGTTCCTCCTCGCCAGCATGCTGGAGCACGCGCTCATCCTCCTCTTCGTACGATGCATGCATAGACGCGGCTCCACCAGCTGCTCGCGTGCTTGGCAGCGCGGCGACATCGCGAGGAGGGACTGCAGATGATGTGAGCGGGCGAGCCTTCGGCTTGGCGGTGACACGATGATGATGGGCGAGAAATTGTTGGCCGGAGCAGGCAGGCGCCGGCATGCGCAACGATGGCGGCGGCATATTGATGAGTGCGCATATGGGAGCTTAGTTTAGTTTTATATAGGGTTGGTCAAACTTAAAAGAAAACCGTACTAGTACACGTAAACATTAGACTTAGGCAGCGCTTTTATTAGTTACCACATCCATGATACGGAATCCTGTGCAAGCGCGTGAACCGCGGCCGCGCAGTCGATCGAACGGTGCGTCACCGTGTCGCGCTCGAAGGACATCCACCGAACCTTTTTGTGTGTGTGAAAACAATGCCCGAATATTACTCAACTTTTTTTTCCGGGAAAAGTTCTTGACGCTACAATATTTCCATATATTTGAATTTAGCTCCAGTTCGTGTTTATTTGGATTTGGACGTTTTAGGTGCGCCCTAGTTTTTTTTAATACTCATTTTGGGGCTGTTTGGTTCCCAGCCACCGTTTGCCAAGCCAAAATTTGGCAGCCACAGTTTAGTTGGCATGTGTTTGGTTTTTGCCACACTTTGGCTTGCCACACTTTATTGCCCCTATGGCCCACTTGTCATAGAGACAATGTTGCCACACTTGCCTAAGGTTAGTTCTTCAAAATGAGAGCCACAAGTTGGCAAGCCTAAGGGAATCTTTCCACACTTTTTGAGTGTATGTAATGTGGGACCCTAATGTGGCTTGCCTAAGGTGTGGCTTGAACCAAACACCCACCTAAGTTTATCAAACTTGCCTAACCTTAGGTGTGGCAACCTTAGGCAAACTTACGGGCTGTTTGGTTTTAGGCCTAGGAATGCCATATTTTGCACACAATTTTTGCCACACTTGCCTAAGGTTAGTTCTTTAAAATGAGGGGTTGTTTGGTGTGTGACTAACTTTGCCAAAGGTTGCCACACCTAAGGTTAGGCAAGTTTGACTAACTTAAGTGAGTGTTTGGTTCAAGCCATACCTTAGGCAAGCCACACTTGAGCCCCACATGGCATACACACAAAAAGTGTGGCAAGATTCCCTTAGGCTTGCCAACTTGTGGCTCTCATTTTAATGAACTAAGCTTAGGCAAGGTTGGAAAAAATGTGTGGCAAAGTGTGGCAATGCTAGGCCTAGAACCAAGCAGCCCCTGAGAGCCACAAGTTGGCAAGCCTAAGGGAATCTTGCCACCCTTTGTGAGTGTATGTCATGTGGGGCCCTAGTGTGGCAAAAAGTATATTGCCTAAGGTAAGGCTTGAATGAAACACCCTCCTAAATTGGTCAAAGTTGCCTAACCTTAGGTGTGGCAAGATGTGGCAACCATAGTCACAAACCAAACAGCCCCTTAGTCTCAAACCAAACAGCCCCTGTGTGTGTGACTGAGAGAGAACGTGTGTATGTGTCCATATGTGTGTTGTGGCGGAAGGGCAATGTGGAGACGGTGTGCGTGTGATAGAGACATAGAGAGGTGTGAATGTGCAAATGATCATGCATGAGTGAGACATAGACAGATGCCGATACGTTGTGTATACATGAGAGAACGGTCTTCTATTTTACTTGTGTGTGTGTGTGTGTGAGAGAGAGAGAGAGAGGAGCATCCGTAACACAACAACCATCTCTCTCGATTCGTCCATCCCTCGCACGATCGCAAGTAACACATGCATCAACGCGCACATTTTGACACCCTCACCCAGCCCCTGCCCACCTCAAGGCCCGCACATCGCTCTCTATCTCGCACGCACAATCTCTTCGTGAATACCCTGTTTAGCAAGTAGCTTTCCATCACATACACACACATTTCTCTCCTTAGGTTTGTTTTCTCTCAATATCTGACACACACACACAGACAGCACACATCACACACACCCCCTCCCCCGAGCACACAATTCATCCCCATCCAAGGTTATATGGCGACCACTCTCCACTACAAAAAAATACACTTCCGTGATGATACGTGTTTGTCACAGTAGGTCGCGTTTTCTGTCATGCATGTACATCCATGAAAAATTTATGACAGAATCAAGATAGTCATACCTGTGCTGTCGTAGAAGTGTTCCATGACATTGCCAAAATTATCATCACGGAAGTGTCCACTTCCATGACGATAAATCGCGCGTCACAGAAGTGCTTTCGTCAAGGGTGACCGACATGTGGCATCCACCATAACGGAACGTTGTTAAGCTATCGGGTCGGATTTTGGATCCGATAACCCATTAACAGCCACGACCAATGCCGATTTTTCACGTGTAAAATTCTCATTGGCTGACGGATCCACGCGTCAGCTCCGCGTTGGCACAGGTGTCACTCATCCAACGGTTGAGATGGGCCTATGATATGTTGACACGTGGACCGGCCCAAAAGTGGCCCACAAAGTTTAAATAGGCCGGCCCAACCGAAGGCCCATAAGATTTAGCGGACCATAATGGGCCGGCCCAGCTAAAGGCCCCCAAAATTTAGCGGACCATAATGGGCCGGCCCAGCTAAAGGCCCACACGATTTTGCAGACCATAATTGGCCGGCCCAGCTAAAGGCCCACAAGATTTTGCGGACCACAATGGGCCGGCCCAGCTAAAGGCCCACAAGATTCTACAGACCATAATGGGCCGGCCCAGCGAAAGGCCCAACATTCTCTGTCAAATCGTCCCGTCAACGGCCTGTCCTAAACTTGTCATCAACGCGGCCCATGGTCACTTCTGGCCCGTTAACAGTCCGCTAAGTAATTGGGCCGAATTACGGCCCGGTGTATTTCCGGCCTGTTAAAGGTCCGGCTTCATTTGGGCCCATTTACAGGCCATCAAAACTTTCGGCGCATAAACGACCGTGAAAGATTTGGGTCATATTCGGCCATGTCTGACATTCGTCCTGTTAGAGGCCCACTATAGCTTTGGGCCACTTTTGGCCTGTTGTCATTTTCGGCCTGTTAACGCCGGACATAAACCATGGGCCATATGTGGCCCAACGTCATATCGGGCCCATTAACGGCCCATATAAAAATGACGATAATCTAGCCCGACCGAAGTTCCGGCCTGTTAAAGGCCCGTGTATTAGGTCGGCGCATTTACGGCCCGTCCGAATTTCGGCCTGTCAAAGATCCGCATCGTAAATGGGCCACCATTTCGGCCTGCTAAGTCTAGTGGGTTATTTGGCACAATCAGGGCCCAATCTCACTTTCGGTCTATTAAAGGCCCATGTTTTTTATGGGCTCGAGATATTTACACCTGTAAACGGCCTATTTTTACTGAGGGCCCAAATTATGTTTAGGCCTGTTAAAGGCCCACTATGGGCACATGCCTACCAGAAAAATATGAAAGCTTATGCTGATTTAGGCCCAAATATTTTTAGTGGGCTACATGCCAATTTCGGCCCATAATCATTTTTAGCCCAATTGGAATGGGCCCAACGAATGTTGGCATGTTGGGCTCCTATGAAGCTTTCGGACGAATACATTACTAAGATAAACCTACACTATACAAAAATAGTGTCGTAATTACTGCAGCCTGAGGCAGCATCATAAATGTTGTATCACAACAAAATAAATTCCAACCATACAACAAAAGGCCTGTTGGCATAAAGTTTACAGTCCTTCCAGATAAAAGCACCATCAGATGTATAGAAGCACAGATCATTTGACCTGAGTGCTAATGTTTCAGGCTGTAGAATCTGTAGAATCTGATTGAACAACGACGCGAATGTCTGATAGTCTGGTTTCGAAACCATTCATATCTTGACGACATTTCTCAACCACTATTCTTGTTTCCGAAACAACGTCCATTAGGGATTGGACTTGTGTCTGGAGCACAGATATATCACTCTGTCTAGCAGGAAGATTTTGTTCAGTAGGCGATTTGGACAAGGTTACCTTGACAACCAACCCAGAATTACGCAGGAAGGTAATTTTTGCACCGTTAGTGGAGAGATACTGATTCACTGCAGCAAGAGGTGACATTGTGCCTGTAGTAGCCTCGTCACCTTCAGGTGGTTGTGGCTGTTCAATCATTTGTTCCATAGCTTCCTGAAAGTTTGAACTTGTAGATTAGTGTACCAGATAAGTTACTAATGAGACAAAAACAAACAAAGTAGGTTAAACGTTTATACATAACTTATTTTGGTGAACTACTGTAATACATTAGCATGTATTGTAGTGCCAACTACATAATAAAATCACTTTCGGAATATATGTCCATGTAGCATGCCTACTGTATTGTCTATTTCCTCACATTCGTTGACATCTAAGGATAAAGAGACATGGTTTAAAGTAGGATGAACATAGTATGACATCATTCATATCATGGGCAAACAGATATAAAACAAACAGGCTATTTTATCATTGTGTGCGCACGTGAACATAACAACTAGATTACAGATCAAGACCAAAAGAATATCCTTCATCTCTTTTAAACCATGTATGGTGAAATGATACGTTAAGACAACTGTGAATAAAAGTGAACAGAGTAACTGACATTGGCTACAAACCATGTAGTTAAATGAACACATCACAGTACCAATCAGTTCAAGGCAGGAGGAGTAAGGACTTACAACAGCGGCTTGAACTGGTGTGCTCATGCCCTTCATCTTGCTGGTGTGGCAATCCTTGAAGATTTGCACTGCATTCGGTTCAGGTTCTTTTTGGTCCGCACGGGCTTTCCTCTGTATTTGGAACAAGTCAATATAGATACGATAATATGGCACAAAAAAGAAGGAAGTATCAGCTATTTACAAGAGCCTCGCAGTGTGCAATATAGCTACGAGATCCTGTTGTCTGTTGGAATTTCACTTTAGAACGGTTGGTTTTGTTCTTCAAACAGTTAGCCTAGAAGAAGATACATTTGTAAGGCACATACATAAATACAAGTTCAATATGTGGTCTGATCAAATACATATAGCCTACCTGATACTTTGGATCAGACCAGTGTTTAACAAGGGCTGTCCAGTCTTCATCTGTAATATATTCCACTCGAGATGTTTGGGCGATTTCATTGTTAGCCTTGACTTCAAAGTGAGATTTTCTAAGGTGGTACCGATACTGTCGTAGAGCAGACTGAAAAACATGAGTGCATGCTTGTTTAGTTGCATCATCTTTCGGATCCAACTTGAACCTCATCTGTTGAAAAAAGAATGTGAGTCTTATTAGGAGGAAGCTAGAAAGTATGGGACAGAGCAAGACAATATTACTAATTGCGATGAATAACATTACTTATGGATAAATGGTCAAGGAAGGTGTTAAACTGGGTATTGTCTTTCTCATTCCTGTACTGGATCCACGTTGGGAGGATACGTGCATGACACCTAACGGCAACGGCTGCCTCTGATACTAACTTGGCTGACTCTGTAGCATCACGTGGCCTTTTTAAACCCGCCTCAAAATGGATCTCCATTCTTCCTCCTTTAGATTTTGTTAATCTGTCAAGCATTATCCCTGATGTCTGTTTCCGCTTGCGCCGTGGTGCTAGTTCAACAACAAATATGGAAAGTGTTAGTGTACCTCAAACTGTGAGAGTACATATAAAGGAGCATGCAACTGCAACTTGACTCGGTCAGGTACCGTCTTGGTGTTGATGCTCATGAGGTTCATCTGATCTTGCCAAGTCCTGTTGTGTCAGCAGTGCTTCAGAAGTAGTGTTAGGTGTGAAGGCAGCTTGGGAACTGGCCAGTTCCGGAGCAAACGAACGAGTAACTGGTTGAGATGCTGGTACAGTTGAAGCGGATGCTGCAGCTGGTGGAGCAGGTGATACTGTGTTTGTAGATTTAGCCGGTGGACTTGGACCTTCTACTGCACTATAAGTACCAGCAGAATCTCGACGACAGAACCTTTTCCGTTTCACCCGACGAGTAACTGCACTCCCTACTATATTATTTTCCTTGCTCTTTTTTGACTTTGCCATGTCAAGCTGTACCCACAACACAAAAGAATAAAATCACTCTTCAGAACTCATTGATGCATGATACAGACAAGCAATACTTTGATGTAAGACAACCGTATGAGGATGGAATATGTAAGAAAACCAGGACGGCATGACATATTCACAGCTACGATGTGCAAACTAAGCAGAAGGATTTTCAAGAAAATAGAAGTAATGCAAGCTAGACACCATATGAAAGATGCAACCAATATTACTCTGCCAAGTTAAAAGTGTCTTGTCATAAGTGGCAATTCAAAAAATTAGAAGCAGTACAACATAGAAATCAATGCAAGATGCAACCACTATCTAACTACCATGTTAAAAGCGTCCAATCATGAGTGACTGATGCGGGATACACAACAGCAGTACTTTGATGTAAGAACATGGTATGATAGATAGATGCAGTGTATTCTAGACACAGAAAGCCATGTCATATGCACATGTATAACGTATGAACTCAGCACGTGCAACTTAATCAAAATAGAAGAAATACAGGCTAGACAACATATGCAACATGAAACAAATTATCACACTGTCAACTTAGAGCAAGCACCTGCGATGGTGGAGTATGGGAGATGAACTCATCATGTAGACTTGGGACTTCAACTTCATTAGCAGTAGCAGTGGCAAATCTAGAGAGTCGCTGTTTGCGTCGGTTCGGAGGACCACCAAAATCCCCTAACTTACTCTTTTCCTTCCTATTTTCTGATATTGCCTTATGAAGTCAAAACCACAAGAAGATGAATAAATTAGCTCTGCATAACTGGTTGATGCATGATACAGACGAACACTACTTTGATGTAAGGCAAGCGCAGGATAGGAGGATGGAATATATACAAAAAAAGACAGCATTTCATATTCACACGTACGATAAGAGGATGGAATATGTATGAAAAAACAGTAAGCGGAAGGCATTTCAACAAAATTAGAAGAAATGAAAGCTAGGCACCATATGAACATGCAACCAATAAGCAGTACAAGCTAGAAGACAATGCAAGATGCAACCTACATCACAGTCCCAAGTTAAATGTGTCTTATGGGTAAGTGATCGTTGCAGGTATAAGTTGTAAGCTACGCAGATGCAATTCAACATAATCAGAAGAAATACAAACTAGACATCATACGGAAAACGCAACCACGTATAACAGTTCCAAGTAAGAGCAAGCAGCTGTGATGGTGGAGTAGGGGAGATGTGCTCATCATGTACACGTATGTTCTAGAAATAGGAACACGTGTCATATTCATAGGCATTATGTGTAAAGTAAGCAGATGCAATTCAAGTTAGAAGCAATACAAGCTAGACATCATACGCAACATGCAACCACATATAATAGTGTCAAGTTAGAGAAAGCACCTGTGATGGTGGAGTAGGGGAGATGTGCTCATCATCTACACAGCTACGTTGACTATCCAGCCTTGTGTTGTCTTGAGAATCTTGTTGGGAGGATGGCGGAGTAGAATCTGTAGAGACCCCCTGTTTGAGTTGCTCCGAAGGACCACCATCATCCACTGCCGGACTAATTTCCTTCAGCTATAATGATTTTGCATTGTGAAGTCAAACCGATAAGAAAAAGGAATAAAATTCGCTCTTCAGAACTCATTCATGCATGATGCTGACGAACACTACTCGGATGAAAGGCAAACACATGATGCGAGGATGGAATATGTATGAAAAACAGGATGGTGTGACATATTCACACCTATGATGTGGTAACTAAGCAGAAGGCATTTCAACAAATTAGAAGCACTCAAGCTAGACACCATATGAAAGATGCAACCAATATCACTCTGCCAAGTTCAAACTATATGGCGTTTCAACAAATTAGAAGCAGTACATGCTAGAAATCATATGCAATACACAACCAATATCATAGTGGCGACTTAAAGGTGCCTTATCATATGTGACTGATGCGGGATATGCAAGAATAGTAGTCTGATGTAGAAACAGGAACACATGTCATATTCACATGCATTATGTGTAAAGTAAGCAGATGCAATTCAACAAAGTTAGAAGCAATACAAGCTAGACATCATACGCAACATGCAACCACATATAATAGTGCCAAGTTAGAGCAAGCACCTGTGATGGTGGAGTAGGGGAGATGTGCTCATCATCTACACAGCTACGTTGACTGTCTAGCCTTGCGTTGTCTTGCGAATCTTGTTGGGAGGATGGCGGAGTAGAATCTGTAGAGAACCTCCGTTTCAGTTGCTCTGAAGGACCACCATCGTCCAATGCCTTGCCAATTTCCTTCAGCTTTATTGATTTTGCATTGTGAGGTCATACCGACAAGAAAAAGGGATATCATTCGCTCTTCAGAACTCATTCATGCATGATACTGACGAACACTACTCTGATGAAAGGCAAAGTCATGATACGAGGATGGAATATGTACGAAAAAATGGACGGCTTGACATATTCACACCTATGATGTGGTAACTAGGCAGAAGGCACTTCAACAAATTAGAAACACTGCAAGACACCATATGGAAGGTGCAATCAATATCACTCTGCCAAGTTAAAATTGTCTCGTCATAGGTGGCGTTCATCAAACTAGAAGCAATACATGCTAGAAATCATATTCAAGACGCAACCAATATCACACTACCAACTTAAAGGTGTCCCATCATAAGTGACTGATGCAGGATACACAAGAAGAGTAGTTTCATGTAAGAACATGGTGTGATAGACAGATATAGTATGTACCAAAAACAGGAAAGCGTGTCATATTCACATGTATCATGTGTAAGCTAAGCAGATGCAGTTTACACTAATTAGGAGCAATACGAGCTAGACACCATATGCAACATGCAACCAGATATCACACTGCCAAGTTAGAGCAAGCACCTTGGATGGTGGAGTAGGGGAACGGAGACTTGGACCTTGTAATGCTCTATCAGTACAAGGGGAATCGGTACAGATGCTCCGTTTACGTTGCTGCAGAGGACCACCATCATCGCCTTCCTTACTCTTTTCCTTCCTCTTTCTTGATTTTGCCTTGTCAAGTCAAACCCACAAGAAAGAGGAATAAAATTTGCTCTTCAGAACTCATTGATGCATGATACTGACGAACACTACTTTCATGTAAGGCAGCCGCATGATAGGAGGATGGAATATGTATGAAAAACAGGACGACGTGACATATTGACATGTATGATGTATAAAGTGTAAACTAAGCACAAGGTGCTTGAACTTGTTAGAATCGATGCAAGCTAGAAACCATATGAAAGATGAAACCAATATCACTCTGCCAAATTAAAAGGGTGCCCTAACAAATTTATTTGACCAAATTAGAAGCAATACATGGCAACAGGCTAGAAATAATATGCAATATGCAACGAATAAAGGTGACTCATCGTAAGTGATTGATGCAGGATACAGAAGAGAGGTAGTTTCATGTAAGAAAAAGGTTAACACATAGATGTAGTGTGTACCAAAAATAGGAAGGCATGTCATATTCACAGGTATAGTGTGTAAACTAAGCAGATGCAATTTACCCTAATTAGAAGCATTACAAGCTAGACACCGTATGCAACATGCAACCACATATCACACTGCGAAGTTAGAGCAAGCACCTGTGATGGTGGTGTAGGGGAAGTGCGGTCTTCAGGTACAGAGCTACGTTCAATATCTTCATTTAGGCTTGCTGTTTCTTGAGAATCATGTGGAGAGGATGAATTTGCAATCTTTATAAGAGTATTGCGTCTCATATTAACCCACGCGCGTGACTGTCTCATCATAAGCGATAGATGCAGGATACACAAGAACAGTAGTTTGATGTAAGAACATGGTGTGATAGGCAGATGTAGTATGTACCAAAAACAGGAAGGCGTGTCATATTCACATGTATAATGTGTAAGCTAAGGAGATGCAATTTAACAAATTAGGAGCATTGATGAGGGATACACAAGAAAAGTAGTTTGATGTAAGAACATGGTTAATAGAAAGACGTAGTATGTACCAAAAACAGGAAGGCATGTCATATTCACAGGTATAATGTGTTAACTAAGCAGATGCAATTTACCCTAATTAGAAGCATTACAAGGTAGAAACCATATGCAACATGCAACTACATATCACACTGCCAAGTAAGAGCAAGCACCTGCGATGGTGGTGTGGCGGAATTGCGGTGATCAACTAGAGAGCTACGTTGACTATCTTCATTTAGCCTTGCTGTTTCTTGAGAATCATGTGGGGAGGATGACACTGCACTCTTTAAACGAGTAGGGCGTCTCACAGTAACCCACTCGAGTGACTGTCTCATCATAAGTGATTGACGAGGGATACAAAAGAGCATCAGTTTGATGTACGAACATGGTTAATAGACATATGTAGTATGTATCAAAAACAGGAAGGCATGTCATTATCAAAGGTATAATGTGTAAAGTAAGCAGATGCAATTTAACCAAATTGGAAGCAATACAAGCTAGACACAATATGCAACATGCAACCACATTTGACAGCGCGAAGTTAAAGCAAGCACCTGGGATGGTTGTGTGTGGCAATTGAGATCATTAACTGCAGAGCTACGTTTACTGTCTCCAACTGCAGACACTGCACCCATTAGAGCGCTGAAACGCTTAGTGCTTATCTTCGAATTACACTGGAGCGACTTCTGTCTTTTCTTTTCTGCATTCATCAACACTGCGTCAGAGTCTGAAATACCCATGCATAAAAAACAATAGTGTGAGTATGGGTGAAGTGTGTGCACAATTAGTATAGTGTAAAGGTAGCAGATAGCAGGTCGGTGAGAAATAAATGACGGGAGACATATGATAGCTCTACAACATGCATGGCACACCAAATTACTACAAGATTCTATGAAAATAACAGTCGACTAAAAGCAAATAGGTCAGTACATTTTTTCTGCACCGTCCGATGTACAAAGAATGGGCAGATCGCCTTCATCTACCTCCAGCCAGTCAGTGTTGACGATCTTCCTCGAAACGCCAGCGACCACCGGCCCAGTATTCCTCCCCTGCCTGCGCCCTCCCCTCGACCTCACCGCACTGCCGTGCTTGGCACCGCCCCCCGGCCATCCATTCAAGCCCCGCCGACCTCCAGATCGGGCGCAAGCAGCTCCTGCGCCCCACACCCCTATGATAGACACCGATGCACCGCTTCCCCGGGGAATAGGCGGACTAGGTGCTCCGCGCGCCTAAGCGGGTCTGCTTCTTTTAATTGCGGTTCGACTGACCCTGAATTGAAATCCAGGCGGGCTACTGACCTCTAGCAAAGGTGAAATAGTAAAAGGGAGGAAACCTTGTGCATTTAGTATCACGAAGAAGATGCAGTAAGAAGCGCTCAACTAGTTTCTTTCGTGGGATGAATACGTGTGAGCGGAGACGTAAGATTTGCACGAATAAGGGAAGAGGAGTACCTCTTTCTGCTGGCAGTGCTGTGTCCTCCTTCTGTTTTTTCGATGATCTTCTTGTTGTTCGCCGGAAACCAGAAGTTGTGGAGGACGGTGCAGCCTTGGACGAACCCATGGCCAAGTTGTTGAGTGTGGTGCGGTGGCCGTCTGTCGGCGGCGGGGAAGCAGATCCGAGGCGGCGAAAAAACGGCGTAGCGGGAACAGCTCCGGTGCGGTGGACGGTTGCGACAGTGGAGCCGCAGCAGTGAGGCGCAGGACGGCGTGGTCGGAGTGGTTCTGGTACGGCGCACGTCGGCGTCAGCATCGTGGAGGCAGCTCTGCCTCGGCTTTAGCTACTAAGTCCTTGAGGGCATTGCGGTTGCGGTTGCATTGGACGACGACGTCAGGGTACCGGCTCCGGCGTGATGGAGGAGGGCGGTGGTGGATTGGCCGCTATGGGGTGGAGAACGGAGGAGGCTGGGGTTTCGCGGCTGGTGGAGAGGGCGTTTTCGCGCCCACGGAGTATGAATGGGGAAACGGAGGGAGGCGGGGAACTAAGGGGGGACAATGTTTCGATTTGAGACGCGCTTGTTTGAAATTTGGGGAAAGTTACAAACTTTGCCCCCATCTAAAATTTCGGACATATTGCGGGTTGGGGGTAGGACAGTCATGTCAGGTGTCCCAAATGTGGGCGGGATAGATTTCGGCCGAGCGCATGGGCAGGCGCCCACGGTGTATGAATGCTTCTCGGAGGCGGTTGAGACTAGTGTCTTGGTGAAGTTACAAACCTACCCCGGTTTAGACCTTTGGACATCGGGCCGATAGGCTACACGGGCCAGAGTCAGGACAGTAATTTCCTACCACCAAAACATTAGTCTCGCGCGGTTTCGGGTGACCAGAGGCCTATTTGGCGCTTCGTTCAATATTTGGGAGCAGAAGCGTTAACGTTTTTGGTTCTCTCGAATTGAACTTTCAGGATTTGTCAAACTTCACAAATCTTTACTCTTGAAAATCCTAAAGCTACGATTATTTTGGAATGGAGGGGGTACATTTGAATATACATTGTACACGAGTATATATTAAAAAATATGCAACTTACCTCAGTTCATGCATGGTTCCAGATATAATCTCCTTGGTTGCAAAAAAAAGTTAGATATGCGTATGAATATATATAGCATGTTCAAACTCACAACAAAGATTGATGCCCCCTTTTACATCTGATTGACAAATGCCATTATCTCGGGTTCAAATAGATGAATGCACTTCCTATGAATTCGAATCTTCGAAACCCCCTTTATGTTGAATTCGACATGTATTCTATTTCGTAGCTAGCAATTTGGAATGTATCCATGCAAGTGACAAATGTATAAAGTGCTTCACACTAACAACATGGAGTGCAGTAATTAATGTTTATATATGAATTGCAAAAGCATCCATTGCCTGTATTTCAAACCGCTCTCACTCTATGGATCGATAATATGAAATAAACACATGCACATGCTAGAATTCAATAGAGTATGGGTGTCTGGTCGACCGATTTTCGTCCATACGCAATTTGCAAAATTCATGATCTCATCAAAAAAAAAATGCCATTTATATTTTAATTTAATGCGTAGAACTGCCTTTTACACGTAGATGCACTATGCCTCGCCCCGTTCTCACAAACGCGTTATATATCTCTCTATCTAACGCATAAGTGCACACACTTTATATGCATCGGCATTTCTCTTTCACACATGCTCACAATCTCTCTCAGGGTGTCGGGGTGTCTCACGCACATGCTCTCTATGTTTCTCTCTCTCTCTTTCTGACTACTATGTACCACTCTTTTCACTAATCTCAGTTGGAAAACACTATTTCTCTCACATGCATATATACACATGCACGGTCTCTACTAGCCCTCTATACGCACATATATGTGCCTACGTGTCTCCCGCACGCACATTATCTTTAGGCCTCTCTCGCACACATTGCCCCCCCACCCCGACACACCTCTCTCTTAGTAGTTGGCAGATATGATTTCATCATATCATTCGGTAGGATACCCCTGGCTGTTAGGCTGGATGGTAATACGAGGCAAAGTTTTACCCTAGTTCGGATCGGACCCTTGCAGTTGAAGAAAGAGCCTACTCCTGGTACTGTATATTAGTGATAGGGGTGTGTACAAAGTACACGTGAATACCAGGCATTGTGCGTGTGTGTATACTATCGACGAACTGGCCCCAAGCTTGTATAACATACTAAGGGCCTAGGGCTACAAATCATATATAGTCGGCTTATCACCAGTGGGGATAGAGTCCTCCGCGACTCTGGTAGCTTCGTGTTGTACGCCGAGTCCTCCACATGGGTCTTCGTATAACACGTCTCGGTCCAACCTATATGTGGCGCAGGATGGAACTGACCCATGAGTCTTCATGTTGACCCACCACAACTAGAAATGATGTGCCCACCACACCACACACGCAATCGGCCACTAAGAAAATAAGCATATACAATAGTACAACGGTATCTAGCTCACGATACGTCTCCATATTTTGTTGATGACACTGACAGACTTTGCATTTGATGCATGCTCCGTATTTTGTTGACGACACTTACGGTCATTGTATTTGAAGCGAAAGCACGATATGGTCACTGGACTTCAGAATAAGCTCATCACGGTCACCACATACATTTTGTCGTGCTAACCAACATGTGGTTGGATGGTTAGAGGACAGTGGTTTCTCGAGCCCACCAAGGTTAAAGTCCCGGTGCTCGCATTTATCTTGTGTTAATTTCAGTATTTTCCGGCGATGTACGTTCAGTGGGAGGAGACGTTCCACTCGACTATGAGGCACCTATGGTGACTTCGTAAAATCTCAAGATCATATATGCTGGCCCACTCTCTTGAAGGTGCTCATAGGGGTAGGGTTCGCGTGTGTGTGCTTATAGCGGTGAGTGCTTGCGCGTATATATGAGCCCTTGCGTCTGTACCGTGTTAAACAAATACATATCATGATTATACGGTCACTGGCTCACCCGTACAACTCCGTATTTTGTTGATGACACAATCAATTGACCAGTCAAACGTTCCACGCGGCGCAACTAGTGTTGCACCATCGGGGCGCGTAACCATGGGGCCCACCTGTCAGCCCGTATATGAAAGAAAGAAATGGTAGTTTGAGTCTGTACTGTGTTAATAAAATAGGAGTACATTTTAGGGTGATCATACGGTCACTGGCTCACCATACAACTCCGTAATTTGTTGATAACACGATCAATTGACCAGTCAAACGGTCCACATTCAGCAGCGCACATTACCATAGGGCCCACCCGTCAGCGCGTATATGAAGGACAGAAATGGTAATAAATTAGTGGTCGGTGGGTATTCGAAGTCGTGAGACCTCTGGTTGGAAGTCACCGGCGGTTGGGGGGGCGTTCATTGGGCGGTGGGGTGGGGATCCCCAGAGAAAAAGCTCGACAGGGGGGGCTAGAGGGATGGCCAGTGCGACGGCGGACCGGCGGTGGGGAGTGGTTTCGGGGAGGGCGGGCCGGCCGCGGGCGGCGGGGGCTGGCGGTTCGGCCGGTGGTGGCTGGCGGCTCAGGGGGTGGAGTTTGATGATAAACTGGAGGCCCTTGATTTCGTATCCAACGGCTGGAAAATCTAATGACCAGAGATGAAAAAGTCAGTCGACTGACGTGTAGCCTCACCCCGCACGTACACATGCACGCACGCAAGACACGCACGCATGTAGGCGTGCAACACTCACACGTACGCATGCACTCACGAACACACGCACATACGCACCCATGCATGCAACACTAAAACGTACCCTTGCATGCACGCAACACTCGCACGCCTGCATGCACACAGCACACGACGCAAGACACACGCTCAACCTATACGTGCATGCACCCTTTGTTAAGGACATGGATTGTTACGGGTATTAATCAATCTTATCTGTGATAAGCAGAACATTGATGTTTGCAGCGGTCTTTATGAATCACAACGTATCGAACGGGCTATCAACATAGTAGGCTTATCTACATGAAAAAGATGACGTCACAATCAATGAACAATCATCGGTTTATGAAATGCCCGCTTCTGACCGCCCTTGCCCACCAAAGGTTCCTCTGCTGTGCGCTGCCTGCGTTGGGCCACTGACATGCAGGCCATGCACCCAAAGAGCCCCCACGTCAGTGGAAGAACGGCGCGGTGTCCTAGGTCAGAGTCGAGGGCGCCACTCGCGGCATGCCCAGCTGAACACGCCTCCGTGGCGCATTCAAACGCCTCCATGAAACCCGCCCGTGTGGAAGCCGAGAAACCCACTCTAGACACACGTCCGTTCATGACCGGGCCGGCGTTAAACGCAACGCCGGCCGAGCTCCTCCCGTCCGCCGTCTATTTAATCTCCTATTTAAACGAGGCCAAACGCCGGCCAAGAATTGCACACCTCCGCCGCTCCCCTATCTCCTCGACCATTTTGTCCACTCTTACAATGGCTTACGAAGAGTAGTTATTCCGCATCCAAGCCGGCTGGGTAGCCCGCCGGATACGAGCTATGCAGCTTGCTGATCCACCTCCCTCCCCTCGCCCGACGGAGCCAGTTGCCGCCCCAAGCCGGCGCGCGGTTCAGCAACTCGCCGCTCCAGGCCAGCTCGACGAGGACCGGCGCACGGGCGTCGTTGCTGCCGTCCACGCCGCCGCCTCATACCGCGTCTCCCGTTTCTGTGGTCGAGACTCCCATGCCGGCGGGCGCGCCATGCAAGCAGCGACAGAAGCCGGGTGCGCGGAGAGCGACGAGTCGGTGGCCAGCGCCTCCGCGTCCGCCGCCATCATCGAGGAGAAGTAGAACACGGGAGGCCGCCGCCGCTTGGGTCCCATGAAGGCCACCGCGGAGGCGACGCCGGCGTACACAGCAGGTGTCTTGCCGGATCCTTTTGTTGCGAGGACCTTCCTCGACCCCGCATGGGCTCGACGAAAGAGGGGAATGTTAGGATGAACTCGAGCCGGTGCCGGCCATGGCGAAGTAGTGGCCGGTGATGAACTCGAACCGGTGCCGGCCACCATCATCTTCGGCACCAGCCAATGATATCAGTTGGGCAGTGGGGAAGCGAGCCGTCCTTTGCGCTGAAGCACATACCTCCGGGGCTCCCGGCAGTCCGGTGATCGTGCTGCTGGACATGAGGAACACCAAACGATCGGCGGGAGACCATTTAGGCCAGGTATTATATACCTGTGCGGTCCAGAACTAGCACCGCGTAGTTCATTTGAATGTAATGAAATCCATCATGTTTGTATGAAAATCCGGTATTTTATATGATTTTCGTCGTTGTTTATATGAAATATCAGTTTGTCTACGTGTTTGCGTGAATTTCGTCCGGTTGGTTGAGTTGCTGTCATAATGTGTGCGGCTACGGTTGGATGGCGTAATTTACGGGTCGCCGGTCGGTCTGCGGGCGGCTCGGGCGGCGTTGTGGGACAAAAAAACACAGTTCGTGAGAGCTCGTCTCCAACGTGCGCGCTGGAGGATGCATGACAGTATGAGCACCCGAGCCATTCCTCGTTCATCGGTGGCAAAGGCACCGGTGGACAAAAGGGTCGCCAATATTTTGGCTACCCCGGGCAAGATCCAAACAACCCCTCCCAACAGATTCAAATCCCTCGTTCGCTGTGGAATTTTGCCATGTGTTGTTTTCATGGACTAGCAAGATGCCCGTGCATTGCACGGAACATCAAGATGCATTTTTTTACAAACTCCCGCATGCATGCAAGGGATAATTAATGTCCTCCTTTGCTAGTACCACGAGGCAAACACCATTAATATTGCATCGATTAGTGTTAGTGGCCTTGTATATTTGCAAATTGTAATTTTGATAGTGGCCCCTTGTATATAAAAATGGAGGGAGAAAGATGAGATATAAGGTGAGGAGGAGTGGGGCGTGGTGGTGACTGGTGGTCGGACTGGGCGGAGGCATGGGGATGGACAGCGCATTATGTCTAGGTTTGTATCTCTCTCACACACACCCACATAGGTGGGGGACGTGCACGAAGAGAAGAGGTGCACGCACGGCGCACGTACTCCCGTCTCTTTCCCAACCACACCCGCGCGGGTACACGGTGGAGCTTATTTCTGTACGAAAAAGGCAGCCCACGTGGTAATTTGGCACGTGTACTGGTTGTCCACTTGGTGGAGGGAGGATCGTCTACCACGGGTGAACAAACAAATTGCGACTTGACGCGTTATGTTAAATTAAAAAAAGAGGCAAACCATGTGGGGCCTACCTTAGAGGCAAGGCTCTATACACTGGAGTACTTTTGATGTGTCCCGTCAACTCGCAGAATGAGGAGAAGCTTGCTTAGTACGCCGTCTCCCCCGCCCACGGGCGCGGTGGCTCGCACGATGAGGTGAAGCTTGCTTACGAGTAGTAGTAGTAGTACTACTACTACTGTACGCCTTTACGCCCGCTCCCTCGCCCACGCGCGCGGTGGCTCGCAGCACGAGGAGAAAATTTTACTACTCCCTCCGTTTTCTCCTCGTCCCTACTACGTACTTTGGTTAGTACTCCCTCCATTTACTTATACAAGGCCACTATAAAAAAAATACATTTTGCATCTATACAAGGCCACAAATAGTAATCGAGACAAAAGTTACTACTCCCTCCTTTCCAGTTTATGGCTCAATTTCAAAATCTCTCCAACCAAGGTAGACGGTGAGTGGTCGAATTAATTTCGTAGTTTTCACAAGTAATTAGTACACTCGTTTTTCTCAAGAAGTTATGTTTACCGAGGCATTAATTAGAACGAATGCATGAATGACCACTAAATTTCCATGAACTTGTACATGCATTGGTTACTTTCCTCTTGACACTGCTTGTGTCGGGTGATCTAACACACCTCGAAATCCAACATGTAATGGTACTACTACTAGTATAGTAGAATTGAGACATATCAAACGGAAAAACGAATGTTTTTTAGATGAGCCCTATAAACCCTAGTGGGTACGTACTCCGTAAAAACAGATTTTTCCAAAACTAAGTCGCTCCCTTTCATGAATTCTGTAGTATACTCCTCCGTCGACGCTCCCTTTCATGAATTCTGTACTTCCTGTCACTGACATGTGGGACATATAGCAACCGGGTCGATGTGTCAAGCACCAAATAACAGTGCAGAATAGCAGGGGGGACGCACCTTACTCGTACCAGCCCAGTAGTAGTAATGAGCAATGAGACGTCAAATCACAATGCCGCACCTTCCCAGACGGACGAAGCAACCATTATTTCACACTTCGGTTCGCCATCATCTCAAACCACGTAGTATTGCTTCTGCCTCAAGAGGGACACGCGCATCGCCTTGGTACATCATGACACGTGGGACCGCATGACCGGCCATGCTCCCCCGCCGATCGCTTGGTAAAATCACCTCATTTTTACTATACTTCCTCCGTATCGGTTTACTACATGCCATGCACGTCGTTCTAGGTTGAGAATTTAACTGGCTATATATGTGATGAATAGTACTCTAGCCTTTAAAAAAATGTATACTTTTGTACAGTAGTACTATCGATGGATTGCGCCATGGAGCAAAAATTGAAATTAAAAAAAGGTGGTACATATAGAGAGCGCTCGTCGCCAAATTATGCATATAGTACTATTAAAAAAGCTAGTACGTGCTTAATTGGGCTGCTAAATTCTATTAAAGAAATACTAGTAGTATGTACATACTGAAGAGTTAAAGTAATGAGAAGAAACATAACATAGTTCTGCTGGGGGCTCAGCACAACACACCCCTCAAATTAAACTAAGCACACCTGAAATTAAACTATGCAACTAATCCGGTAGACACTGCATTAGAAGTTTAGAACCACCATGAGCAACGACACTGCCACCTTACTCGGAGTCCTCGTCCACGTCCTCGACTTTGTCCTTGTCCCTCTTCCTCTTGGCCGATACTTCTTTGCTTGAACCGCACACTTGGCTGTTGCTCTTCATCGAACCCTTGTAGATATTGAAACAAAGGTAGCCATCCATTGCAGCGTAGTGGATGTGGTCTATATCTAGTACATTCCGCTGCCATGCATGACGATGAAACGTGTAATGAGGTTTCTCCAGTTTACGGTACGAATGATGAACCATGGCTCCTGCCAGGGTCAGCATTGAAGGCTGACGAGAGGGCACCAGCCGATTCTTCTGGAGGTTGAAGGGGTTGCCTAGAACGAGGCCTATCCGACCCAGGACTGCTTTGTCGTTCTTAAAGTCTACAGTAACGAATTTCACTATTTTGTCCTTGAGGAAGTTTTTAAAATCCTGGCACTCAACGTCGGCATGGCATATGTGGTAGACCAAGGAAACGTTATGTACGCAAACCTGGATCACGGCGGGCTTCTTCCTCTCTTCGTCCTTTAGATCCTTCTCTCGTCCCAGGACTGTGGTGTACTCAACATCTAGCCCAGCGACCCACTCATCATCTGAGTTTTCCAACATGCGTCTGAAGCGAGAAAGGCATTCTTTCACCGGAAGAACGGGTGTAGATGACGTCGAACTCATCGCCGGTGATGGTTCAAACCTTGTACTCACCGCCGATCGTGGAGATTTGGGACGCCATGGATTTGGGAGGAGGGTTAGGATTAGTGGAACTACCGTAATGTGAATGGACGGGACAACTAGGAGCGAACCGCTGTAGTATTGAAGGACGTGCGGGGACGAGTAGGAGCGAACTGCCAGCGTGCGAACGGCAGGGTAGTGGCTTTCCATTCTCCCATGATACGGGCTTCTGAGAGCCCTTGGATCTGAGATCGACCGGTTGCATGGCGTGATTCTAGACCTATGGGTGAATATCCTATCCTGGAGGGTTATCCTGCAAATTTTCAGCAACTTAGCATGCGACCGTTTGATCTTAGATCCAAGGGCTGCCAGTAGCCCGTATCATGGTCGCGCCTACCACGACCGTCGCGTCGCTCGCGCGGTCGCGCCCTTGGAGATTTAACACGGCGCGTTAGGCTATCTGATGTTGGCATGTCATACATAGTCATCACTTAGTCACTCATACTACAACAAGGTTGGCTATAAGGTTGGCTATAAGTGTAATTTTTTTACTCCTCTCTATCTCTTTCTTCATACTCCCTCCGTCCCATAATATAAGAACGTTTTGACACTAGTGTAGTGCCAAAAACGTTCTTATATTATGGGACACAGGGAGTACTAGTATTTATTGCATTTGCCAAGGAGTGACCTCTTCCAATGAAATGGTGTTGCTAAGTTTGCTTCATTAAATTAGCTATAGACTCAAAATTGTCTTTTCACCTAGGTACACGCGCTTAGCACCGTTTCTTCCTTGGGTCACCAAACTAGTCTCTCTCTTCTTGATTAACTTGCCACATCAGACTTTATGCCTATGTGGCAAGCTTAAGCACCTGTAGGAGCAAGTAAAAGTAAGTACAATAGTGCGCTTTACATGGCATTTTTGCATATGTAGAGGAAAGAGAGGCAAGGAAAAGTGGAGAAGTGGGCTCTCATGCAAGAGCCAGCCTCTACTACATGGTGGAGCATTGGGAGAGGCACCTGTATGGAGGTGGTCAGGAATCAGGAGACTCACGCAGGTCGTAGCGCCGTAGTTAAAATGATAATGGCAAGTCAAATCACGGGGCCCCACCTGTCCAGCAGTAACTCGCTGTCAAATCACACAGCCCTACGTTTGCAGCAGCCTACTCCCTCGTCTTCTCGCGTCTCTGTCGAACCGACTAGGCGGAACTGCCCCGCCTACCGCGCAGGAAAAGCCCCGCCCTTGACTTTTAAATACAACTACATCCACTTAAGAATCCAATGATATACTTTTTGTGACATAGTAACTCATATTTAGTTAGTCAAATGGATGACCTAGAACTACGTGCATGCCCTATAAACCGAGATGCCTAAAAAAACCAAGACGGAGAGGGTAGTTCAGCACGTACCTTTTTAGATCAATATAGTCGGGATTCACCAAGGAGCAAAACCAAGTGGTAGGCTGCTCCTGTCGTGTTGGCGTAGCAACTCAAGCAGGTCAGTCCGCACACGAAATGGCGACACACTTAACATGACCCCTTTGGCCGACATGTGGCTCATCCTCCGTCTTGTTCCACGTGCGATGCACCAAATTACAGTTCGGAGCAGCGGTTGGAATTGGAGGCACCCCGGTCGTAGCGCCGCAGTAGTAGAAAATGAGCGATGAGGGGTCAAATCACAAAACCCCACCTTTCCCGCATTTAGCTGGACGGACGAAGCAACCATCATTTCACTCTGGGGCGCAAGAGCATAAAGAAAAGAGAAAACAACGATGCGTGCGGTAGCTACCTAGGGCACCCTAGGGTAGGGGTCTCCACTACAGATCCTTTTTTTGAATGCGCCTCTACTACAAATCGGCTTCTCCCTCGTCCTCTTGAATAAAACCGATGATGAGTGCGGCGGTAGGGTTTGTAGGAGTACTACGGCGTGCGGGGCCACGTCGTAGTAAACGGGTTCGAGTCGACGCCTTAAATATGTGTGGGCCGCTTGGTTTTACGGGAACGAGGCAGCATTTTGGGTTCGGGGACCAGTGGAGATATAGTATGTACAAAAAATTGTAGACGTAGGTTCGACCGAAAGGCAATGATGCATGGGCCCTGCATTTTGATATACCCGGGGCCGCGTGAAATTTGCGACTCTACTCAAAACTAGTAAGGTACACATGTATTGAACGCATGAGATTTCGAAACCAAATTACGAATAAATACACACTATAGCATGTAAAGCTTTGAGTCATATATGCATGATGTAGATGTTCGTTTAGTTCTTATAGTTCATCTCATTCAAAATCAATTAGTTTTATAAAAATGTTAAGATTCATGGGGTTGTGCATTGTAAATCATAAAGTAAAAAACAAATAATGGCAATTCATTTAGAAAAAATAATCAATTATGATACAGAAGATTCTAGAACAAAGGAGAAGTGCTTGTGTTTTGAGGTTTGTGCATTATGCTTAAGTTCAACCATGGAGCCTTCTAAATTGTACATGTGGCAGATCTGGTGGAATGTTGATGATATCCAACGGCCAGTAGTGCTCGGATTTGCCTATCTCTGCACTGTCGGGTTAGCTTCATCCAGCGACCATCTTTCAAAGTTATTGGCACACTATATAGTTCTTGTGCCATAGTTGCATGTTTTGGAAAAAAGCTACTAGTGGGTTGTACTATCTATTTGGAATAGAAGATGTATACATGGAAGTTGTAGGGAAAGAGATGACATGGAGCATCTCAATTCCTATGAGTAGGGATTGGAAAAGAGATGTCATTTGGTTCACATCATAGGAAATTTTCTATTGAATCTAGAGATGACATGTATCTCAATTCCTATGAGGAGGGATTAGAAAAGAAATGTAATTTGGTTCATATCATAGGAACTTTTCTATTGAATATACGCTAATGTTTATTTTCCTTTGAAATTAAGGGAGTATAGGAATCCATTCATATGAACCAAGTGGCTCTAAAGCTATAGAAATGATATCATGTTTATTTCCTTTGAAATATGGAGTATATGAATCTATTCCTATGAACCAATTGGCTCTAAAGGAAAAAATCCTATAAAAATCATATCATATAGAGTTCCTATGATATTCCTCGACACTAAAGGATGCTTGAAATTGCTGCGGGTGATACGATGGTCTTTCTTTGTAGACTCCTCACCCATCTTTATAGTTACCTCTCGAAGATGAATGAAATGATATATACATGGTATTCTACATGTGCAATTTGGTACACGAAAACACGGTAAAAGTTTGCGAGGTTCGAATTTTCAATAAAGCTATATGCACTGCATTTCGGAACGGAGGGAGCATACGGCAGTTGCTAACACTCACGTGGAAGATTTGTGTGTAGGAGGAGTGGCTGTTCTGTTAAATGACATGGCAAAACTGACACTGTCGGATGCCGATCTAACGGTTCTTACGACGTTCGTCAGGAAAAGGCTTGTGGCGAACGTTTGTCGGACACATGCATTGCATTCATACGTGCCCCCCTCTCTCTCACGCACACGCACCCTCACGAGTCACGACTCTCCCGAGTCCTCTCGCAGACTCGCACGTCGCACCCACCGTCTATCTGCAGGTAGATGTCACGCACATATGTGCTCTTCACACCCTACCCTCAGAACTTCTAAAAAACAAAAGACGGCGCACACATTTTATTTTAGCTCACACGTCACACACTTATACTATTACTCTTGCGGCGAACGTTCTTTGGGCATAGTATATTGTACTCTCACAAAGAGAAGCGGTGCATGCACGCACTAGTTCTCTCACACCCACTCGCGGGTACACGTAGGAGCGCATTTTTTTGAAGCTGGTACAACAAAATCACTCCACTATATATAAAAGCAGGAGCCTTAGCGCTTGCTTTACTAGGGTTCCTCTCGTTCACTCTCTCATGCTCTCCAGATCTAAGCAACACATAGGCGGCCACACTCTCTCTCAGCTCACGGCTGGTCACAAATACGGCCAGACAATCTCGACCGGGGCAGGGGTGTCGGTGCATCGTTCACGCTGCCGTCGGCGGCGAGGGAGGAGACCAACGGCTGCCCGCGCGTCCCGATCGGTGGCCGTGCCATTCTCTCTGAGAGAGCGCCGGCTCGGGAGGGCCTCCGACCCCTTCTTCCTCCCTGGGGTATTGTGGCCAAGATGCGGCCTCCCGACGCCGTCTTTGCCACATGCCGACGACCCTCAGGTATATATTCCTTCGAAACCTGCCTTGCTCTACTGCCCCAGCTCCCTTCGTGTGGATCCTTTTCTACTTCCGTCCGCTGTTCCAAAGCCACCTAGACTTCTACTATTATTAGAAGTAAAGCTAGTTCATATAGTCGACTCAAAGCGTTGGTTCAAACAGGGAAGAAAGTGGGAAAGCTGTAGCATGAATCTAGGACTTGGTTCTAAGAGGAAACGGGGGAAAGTAGTAATATCTGTCACTGTTTAAATAACCGTATTTCGTATTTGCGCAAACAGGGATGTCTGTCTCCGTATCGTTTCTATCTGCGCAATCAAAAGCACACACCTCAGTTTTAGTACAACTGCGCAAAATGAGATGGCTATCCCTCGTTGCCGTCATCTAACCTCCTATCTTCAAGGTATCCCTACATTGGTACTAGTAACTAAGGTAGAATGAACAACACAATCTAAAAGAAGCTGATGTGTACATTTTACTTCCTGATTGCAGTGCAGGGACGAGCGAAAACAACTGCATCCTAGTCCAGAATGCACTTTCTACCAGTTCATCGATGGACCGAGGACTAGCTGGCACGGCTGCACGGCGGTTTTTTGGACAGGTGCGCGGACAATAGGCATTGTGGTCTGCTTATTTCTGCAAATAGCGGTGCTTAAATTTAGTGGAATGCACAAGCATTTCAGCTGGTCAGTACACTGCATGGTTCAGTTCAGCATTCCAGCTAAGACCACAATTATAATTGGTTATTCTGGAATGAGAGAACCTAACCCTGAATGGTGGCAACAAGAAAAAACCAGAGTGAACTCCAGGAAATTTAAGCCTGCCGGGAGGCCCTTTGCTCAGAGAAGCCTTGCTTGTTTTTTCCTGATTTGTAAACCTTCTCACAACTTTGTCTTTTGCTGTGAACTAGTATATGTTTGTTATGTTCTATGAATCATTGAGATGTATAAAATTGCTTAGCTTATGCTTTTCAAGTTTTTTATGAAGACGAATTTAATGTGAGTGTTCCACATGATTGCTGGACTAGCGTGTGAACGTTTGGAATTTATTACATTGTGGCCTCAATTAACTGCATGAACCACTGTAACAAGATACATAGTTGATTATATGTCAGACAACAGATTGTTGATTGTTAGCTGGTCGATAGCCTAGTGTTGAAGCGAGCTGAGCCAATGTGCCGTGTTTTGCACAACTGCTTACAAGTGGGGTAGCACCAACAGTGTTTACAAGTACTTATGTATACGTCGGCGCATGGTTCTCGAACGAGTGCTCTATTTCAAAAACACACTGCTCGTATGATAAACCGTGACAACTTATGTCTTACCATGCCATATTCATGAAAAAACTAGTGAGGACGCATCTGTTTCGGCAACAATTATGATGGTTCTCACATGATTCACGGGCACACAAAAGTAGCAGCAGTTCCCATAGACGGATTCAAACAGAGTACTAGCCCCAGAGGGGTCGATAACAGGCAAGTTTCGGATAATTAGACACAATCCAAAGTACTATTAAACACTAGCCGGGGCAACTATTTCATGCCTCGATCTAATTTCGGCTGGACACAAGACGGACCTTGCCATGAACATCATCGAGGACGTCCCGCAGCAGCTCAATCCTGTGAACCTTCATGAAGACAACCTTGTGGCCTTGCCACTGATAAACTTGTTTGTGGAGGCATGCCACGTCATCTTCCTGCGTAAGCTTGACAAGAACAGTATGCCTCACAAACGAAGGAGTAGCTTTGAACTTCTTGTGCTTCAGTACACCCTGGACAACACGCCTGACAACAGTGAGGCTGGAATACAACTCTTCATTGGTATAACCGCAAATGGCTTCCAGGATCCAACAGCCTAAGAACTCTATTTTCCCAGTGCGTATATTCAGGTCGTCCGCCTCATAGCGAGTGACATGTACAACCACACAATCCTTGTCTGCATCAGGGCTCTAATTGAAACAGAAACAAATTCTGAATTACTTTTTAGTATAAGAAACACAAGTTATTTAAACCACTATGTATAGCATGGCATCGAAGCTAATAAAATTTTGCATTATTAATCACCACATACTTCCTTTTCTAAAAAAATCACCACATACTTAGATGAAAAACAACAATCGAGATCGGCAAAGAAGGAAAT